>NC_079170.1:43716664-44016664 GCF_947568905.1 Ostrea edulis
TTTTCACTTTCATATTTACCTCGATATCATGAGGCGATTCATTCTTGCGCTGGGATCTATGGCATTTCCCCTTCACTACACATCCATTCACAGCATTGTGAGCTAAATTGTTTGAAAATACAAATTTGATGAGTTATTTGATTGATGGTGATTATTCATTAAACATCAGATTTAATGTAAGAATCTGTTTCTTTACGTTCGTCGTGTATTTTTAAAACCAGCTGATTATCAATTCATAGGAAAAGGCAAACGAAGGGTTTCCACTTACTTGTAATGTTAGTCACATATCTCTCGCAGAAATATTTATATCCTTTGGATATTTCCTTTTCTCCAAGGCTTTGGCTATCTCTTTTGACAAATTTCTCAACGAAGCCGAACGTGAGGTCTGGAACGATACTTAAATCGCGCGTAGCAGACGCTTTTTTCGCCTCCATTTTCTATTTTTGTTTTCACTCGATACGACCTTAGCCTCGTTTTGAGTTTGATATACATATTCATTAGATCTCATTAAGAAAGGAGTATTGGAACACTTTGCGGATGCAACTCTTCGGGCACTTCGGTACGGATTTTGTTCAAATTTTGCAGGATTGATAGTTACCATATGTATTTGATCATAGTACACCGCGAGTTTGATTTAAAAAAAATACAGGAGTTATGGGACTTTTGCACATTAACATTTGTTTGCGGAGGGGGGGGGGGGTTACCTACGTATAGAAATCTTGTTAATTAAATTTCTATCTTAAAGATGTTTACATATATACTGGCTGTCTTTAAAAAAAATTGCCCGGTTCTTAATGGCCATAAAAAGCGAGTCGAAGCCGAGCATTCCACGAATGTTAACCCTGACAATTCTGTCGGCAGCAAGTTAAAGACACAATAAGTAATAATATGGAATGCTTGATTTATCTCACGTCAGTCAGCACGTGTAAATATGTCAAATAATAAAAGAGGATTCAATGAATCAACCATGTATATTAATCATAATCAATAGTTAAGACATTTGTGTCCGATGTTAAAACATTGTATTAAAAAAAAATGCAGATATAGCGATGAGTGTATTATTGTAATAGTGGAGGATTTCACTCGAACAAATGTTAACAAAACTACATCTAGTCGATTATTCGTGCGTGTATTTATTGCATACTTAAGTCAGTACAACATTTTGTATATGGAAACTAATGTGTGTTATGAATACAATAATACTAACATATCAGTGAAATACATAATAAAATATAAGTAAATGGATACATAATTATACATATACGTATATATGTATCATTAATGAAAGGAGAAAAATATAACACAAAAAACTCAGTTCTAGGCCTAATATCAGCATTGAAGACTGTATAACACAGTGATAAATTGACCCACTGCTTTGAAAAATAGCATGCTAGCATGAAAAGAGAGTGAACCAGAAATTGTAAGACAAAAATGTTTCACAATTTCCCGGATAAAATGAAATTTCATTAACTTGAGTTTATCAACATCTTCATATCGGATAAATATATCAGAACAACTAAAACCCGCCTTTTCCAGTTTGGTGATGCGGCAATGTTGTTGTTTATTCGATTTAATTATTTGAGTTTTGTTTATCAATTATTTGTAAGGATGAGAGGAACGGAAGTGACGTCTGCTCGCTTTAAACCATCTAATGTGAGTGATAACAGTTTACGCTCTTGATAAGCCGCTTCAACGGTGATTACTACATACATTTGTTTGTAATGATTATGGAACTTCCGAAACAGATTAGTCGTGTATAGCAGCTGACACCAACTAGTCATGTTCTGATCGAATACTGTGGCACTATCAAGCATGAATATATAAATTGACTCATTGTTGTATAAAGACCAGGTATGTTTTATATTGTCACGGTTTCTTTGTCCGGTATTTTATTGATTTCTTTCTTATTTTGACGTCGCCAAGTGAAGAGGAAGCGCCGCACATTTAGATCTATGGGTGGCTCTTTGGACTGTCGTAGTTAACAGGTTCATAAGTTATTTATTATGCCAATACCTGCCGTGGGAGCTCGGTTTTTACTGTTTCATCAGAAAGACCCACAACCTCATGGTTCGAATCCACGACCTCCACGTCACAACATGAACACTTTAACCACTTAACCACCGATTGATCTATTGTATATTGGATCTTTTTCTTTAAAATACTTATGATTTATTATAAGACTCTCTTATGAGTAGCCATGAAATATAAGGTGATTCCATCCGAGTGTTGCAAAAAAGCTGTGAAACCCGAGGCTTTTCCGAGGGTTTTACAACTTTTTTGCAACCCCGAGGGTGGAATCACTTTAATACTTCATGGCTACTCATAAGAGGGTATTTTTCTTTCATATTTCTAGACATTTTCCGTTTTCTTTGTGCTTAGCGACGCCATTTTGAGATTTTTCCAATTAATTAATTTTTCGCCGTACATTAAAAATAACACCAGAATCGAAATCTACGACCTTCAATTTGGCAACTACGTAGGCGACAAGAAATCGGCCGACGAGTGTATAAGTGAATTGTATTAGAGCTATTTTTCTTTGAATAAATCAATAATCAGGGTGATGCGTGACGTAACTCGACAGTCCATCAGCGCGGAACAATTTTACAGACCTAATCAGAATATGAATCCACAACTGCACGTTTTTTTCTTAGAGGAGCATTGATATTGATATTAATCGAGCAGTTATTTAATGACGAGTGTGTGAAGAGAGATTCCAAGTGGGGTTTTTTTTGGTGGATATGGGCATACCAGGCTAAACTTTCGTTTTCCATGCGTGCAAGGACTCGAGTCTCATGGACATTGGATGCACTTATTTCACCTGAGACACATTTAGGGACAGTAGACGTTGACAGTGAATGTGGAGGGAGGTCTAGAACTAATAAACCGTGTGGGCTGGGTTTCTGTGAACTGGCATAATGCACCGGATGATATAAATGTACTCGACAGCATTTGTGAGGAGTTTGTGACTGTTGTTGAGTGTGCAGTAATTGTTCAAGGAATGTATATTTTTGTGTCCGGTCACATACACCTTGAGATTTTCAGGGACATTACAATCTGTAATTTTTTGTACAAGACTTTTTCAGAAGTTAGTGTTGGTCAATCGAGGTAAGTTGCAGGCTAGTTGTGTATTGATTATGACGTCACGGGATATCTAAGATAAACGTCACGTGATATGAAAGATTATAAGAGTCTCTTATGAGTAGCCATGAAATATAAGGTGATTCCACCCGAGGGTTGCAAAAAAAGCTGTGAAACCCGAGGCTTTGCCGAGGGTTTTACCGCTTTTTTGCAACCCCGAGGGTGGAACACCTTAATATTTCATGGCAACTCATAAGAGAGTATTTTTCTCTCATTTTTCTAGAGTTTTCCGTTTTCCTTGTGCCTAGCGACGCCATTTTGAGAATTTTCCAATTAATTAATTTTTCGCTGTACATTAAAAATAACACCAGAATCGAATTCTACGACCATCTATTTGGCAACTACGTTGCCGACAAAAAATCGGCCGTCGAGTGTATAAGTGAATTGTATTAGAGTTATTCCTCTTTGAATAAATCAATAATCAGTGTGATGCGTGACGTAACTCGACAGTCCATCAGCGCGAAACATTTTGACAGACCTAATCAGAATATGAGACAGAACTAATCAGAATATTAATCCACAACTGCATGTTTTTTTTTTCTTAGAGGAGCATTGATATTGCTATTGAGCAGTTATTTAATGACGAGTGTGTGAAGAGAGATTCCAAGTAGTTTTTGTTGGTGAATATGGGCATGGCTAGACTTTCGTTTTCCACGCGTGCAAGGACTCGAGTCTCATGGACATTGAAGGCACTTATTTCACCTGAGACACGGACAGTAGACGTTGACAGAGTGAATGTGGAGGTAGGCCTAGAACTAATAGACTGTGTGGGCTGGGTTTCTGTGAACTGGCATAATGCACCGGATGACATCTAAGTGTATGAGGAATTTGTGACTGTTGTTGAGTGTGCAGTAATTGTTCAAGGAATGTGTAATTTTGTGTCTGGTCACATACACCTGGACATTATCAGGGACATTACAATCTGTCATTTTTTTGTACAAGAGCTTTGCAGACGCTAGTGTTTGTCAATCGAGGCGAGGTAAGTTGCAAGCTATAGTTGTGTATTGATTATGACGTCACGGGATATGTAAGATAAACGTCACGTGATATGAAAGATAGAAATATCTTACATACCTTTCTTTCATAGAATATCTGTATCTTACATATGTAAATATGAGAGAAAGAAATATCTTACATACCTTTCTTTCATAGAATATCTGTATCTTACATACGTAGATATGAGAGAAAAAGTCGTCTTCTCAATATTAACATAGACCTGCTTAAAACGTAGGTTGAAATACTGTTCTCTGTTACTAATTCTGCAAACAAAGTTGCCTATAAGACACCTGAATTGAATGAATAGAAAAATCGGCATTTGAGTTTAACTAAGGGACTCGAAATATTTACTGAAGAATACAAAATATGAATGAATAATGTACATTTTTTTGAAAACGTTGCTCCTTTCTGTTAAACTTATACAACAAACATTTAGATATGTGCATTAGTATTAAGCGTACAGGGATTAATGGGACATTGGGTTATATTCAATATTGGTAAACGAAGATTGTCATCATTTGCAAGAGGTATATGTAGATTGCGGTACTCATGAAATACATGGCAGCATTTGTTTTGTTCGGTTCGTCGTCATATGTTCCGAAAAGTCGAGTTGGTCCACCGCTTCCATCAAAAATCTTAAGTACGGGCATATAGACGACGCTGCCACTTTCCGGAATGTTGTCCAGATTCGCTACGTGTTCTATTCCCACTATATTATGTTTTCCCAATATGATGTGACAGGGAAATGTGTTGGTTTGTCCATAGTCCGTAGAGGGAGTGTCGACACCAACGGCGTTGACCTGTCGTTTGGTTATCAACCACGTGACGGCTTCCTCGTGCCAGCTAGGGAAATGAAACGATGTGGTATCGTTGGGTAGAGAGGTTCCATAAACAAGATTTGGATCTGGATATTTTTTAGACCAACCTGAGTTCATCACAACCACAGCGTGTCTGGGAATCTCTCCGTATTTTTCCTCCCATGCCGACAAATCATCGGTTGAAACTCTGTAAGTAAACAAACCACTCCAAAACGTAGAAGATGTCATTCACATGGATGAGAAGGTAACGATAATATTATAAGTCCTATAAGGAATACAAAATTGAGAGTAGGGCACACACGGATCCTGGATATACCAGAGGTGGGACCAGGTGTCTAGGAGGAGGAATCATCTCCTGTGGACCGGTCACACTCTTCGTGAGCCTCACAGTATATCTCGATCGAGTAAACGGAGTAATCCGTTGTCAAAATTAGTGTGCAAATAACGGCCCCAATTGGCATGAAACTGGTCAGACAACATTTTACCCAATAGCAGTTTCCATTGGTGAATTAGATCGTTATAACGACCATAAAGCGAAATGCCGATTTTAACGGAGATTGTTGCAACCCCTGAATATCGTGCAATCATTCAATTGAATACCATTTCATTACAAACCGTTATAATGGATGAAAAAATAAGCAAAGATGATGTCTCAATTATGATTACATCCTGCCTGCACCGTGACATTAAAGCTACCAGAAGTCTGTGGAATTGACACGGTAAAAAGGAAAAGCATCTGTTGTGTGACCAATATCCATACCACAATACATATGTTAATAACATGTAGTTGGGAAACTGTAATAACTGATAAATGGCTAGACGAAATATTGATTTTTTTCTCTCCGAACTTTGTTAACTATAAAGTATAAGATGATAAATCGAGTGTATCGTATTTCATTATTTACACAGTCAGTTTGGGATGTAATACAGAGCCATACAGGTTGTGAAATGGAAATCCGTATTGGGATTCAGCTTCGCCTTGCTGATACGGAACAAGTGATATTTCGTGTAATCACCATAAAGTAAGTTTGACGCCATAAAATCAAGAAAAGGTTTGGAGTATGACTTGATATTTTTCAGATACATATAGATATGTATAAATGGGCATTAAAGATTAAAAATTCTTAAATTTTAACCGATGTAAGATTATACTTCAACACCCCTGTCCTTAACCATCTGATCGGATTACCACTGTTTTTTGTGCTTTATTTGCATTAATAGTGTTTTCAAAACATGTAACAGGAGAATCTCTCCAAAAAGAATGGCAGCTGCTGTTACAGTTTCATCGTCCATATTGAATACACTGCATGTACACTACACAAGTAAACTAAATTCAGTGTAGAGATGTGTAGACAAATCAAGCACTCCCATTGAACAAAGGACACTTGAATATAAGGCGTAAAGCGACTAAAGCGGGTGTAGGCGAATGCGCCCATTGAGTGTGTCAAACACTACAGAACCATATTATATCACATAAGGAGGCTCTAGTAATGAAGGATAACTCGCAGAGCATTTGAGGTCCATCAGAAATATTTTTCACATATTTCTAACAGCACATTTCGTTTGTAGTTCAACACCCCTGTCCTTACCCATCTAATAGAATCACCATTTATGACAAATAAGCTTCATCTGAATGTATATCTATGAATGTAAGAACCATAGTAGCGCCTCGCATATATTCTTTACCTGTAATCCGGATTGTTCGCAACCTTGGATTTGACATTTATAATGACTCCTGGTCCGTACAATTTTTCCATCGGGATTTGATGGATCTTCCAGGCACCCTCTGCGGCGTGGACCGGCGCGTCAATGTGAGTCCCCATGTGCTCTGGCATGGCAAAATGGTTGTTTTCAATCCTGCAATGATATATTTAATATCACAGATACGTGTTGCTGTAAATAAAGTTTTGACGTCAGCATATGAAGAAGTAGCATACAATGATTAAGCGACACCCTTCTGAGAATCCCGGCCATGTGTGCTTTCAGATACTTTAAGGGAAAATACAATGCAAATGGATTTTATTACCGTTCTCTTCTACTCTAATTTATTTACAAACCGAGCAAGGCATTCATGTATTCTTTGTCTTTTATCTCCGTAAACAGCGACAAAACATGGCTCAACATCACGATTTTCCATTTCACCCCACCACATACTCTGTAATAGTACCGCACTTAATAAGTGTGCTGATCACCCCACCAAATACTTTGTAATAGTACCACGCTGAAAAAGTGTGCTGATCACCCCATCAAATACTCTGTAATAGTACCGCACTTCATAAGTGTGCTGATCACCCCACCAAATACTCTGTAATAGTACCGCGCTTAATAAATGTGCTGATCACCCCACCAAATACTTTATAATAGTACCGCGCTGAATAAGTGTGCTGATCACCCCACCAAATACTCTGTAACAGTACAGCGCTGAATAAATGTGTTGATCACCCCACTAAATACTCTTTAACAGTACCGCACTTAATAAGTGTGCTGATCAACCCACCAAATACTTTGTAATAGTACCGCGCTGAATAAGTGTGCTGATCACCCCACCGAATAATCTGTAATAACCCCGCAACTAATAAGTGTGCGGATTTTGATTGGATGAAAGATTTGTTTTTTTCTTCAAATATTGATATCAAGAAATAGAAATAGCGTATATTGTCTTTAATTAATACTTTTATTCTATCAACAAAGCCACGTTTCCTTAGTATTTTCCCTGATAAATGCATTTATTCAAACAATAGATATCGTTTTTAATTATATGATGTTATCTAACCCTGGAAAGCTTTACGCCGGCATACATTTCATTAAAAGTAACCTAGGACTAGAGAAGGTGCACTGAACCAAATTTAAACTAAACAACATTCGTGCCAACTTTACAAATATTTAGTATATCATATTCACACCTGCTGAGCACTTTTTTTTATCAAGGTTTTTCCCTGACGTCTGTTTGTATATCTGACAAACATTTTCAATTCATCTTTTTTTCCTTTTGCGAAATGTACATGTACCATTTGGCTTTTTTTTAACGATGCATTTGGTGCAAAACGGATTAACTTTGGCATTCTATAATGCATTAGGACCATGATAGTATTACGTCCACTTGGGCAAATTCAATGCAGATACAGACGACCAGTGATGTTTTTATTCACATTACCAGGATTTTCTATGCTTTCCGTGACACGGGACTTCCATTTTTAAGATCATGTCCCACAGACCCTTGACTTTCACATTCTATGCCGGAACAGTCCCAACCTTTTTAAAACGTTTTGGCTTGACGAGGCGCTAGGACTACAAGGTCTTCCGGTTGTGAAGCGTATGATCTAACCACAAAGTTACCGCGACCGGTAATAACTTTATTTTATGGCAATCGCAAATACCTATTTTGTAAGGAAGCAGCCTTAGCAATGTGTGCACGGTGATCATTTGCAGCACTATCTAGTGTAAGATCTTACTGAGCAACCATTCACTGATTGTCGTGATGTATGCAATATAATACCACTTCCCCTGATAGACAAACTCTTACCAGGAATTGTAGTATGTCGAAAATCCTCGGTAGAGCACGGTAAAGTTATACGCCGGGTTGGTGGGCCACGTGATAGAGTCCTTATCCTGTTTGTGGGTAAGGTCCACAATCCTGGGTTTGGAATACGCGGGATTCACTGTCAGGAGAAACACACAGCTGCATATCATCAAGAGATCCATTCTACCCAAAACTTGCAGCTATTGTGACTCTAACGGCTCACGCGTGTGTAAAGATTTATTTGGCATGCTCCACCGAATATAGCCTGGTACTTTGGCCTTTCCTTAATGCTCGGCAAACGAAGGCCAGATATGCACTGTTTAATGGCTTTTTGCAGCAGACGATTTCAAGAAATACATTGCAAGTAACGATTGTAATGTAAGCGTGTGCATCATGGCGCTATTTACTGTGTGAATTTCAATTCCATATGATAAATAGATAGACAAAGGTTTCAGTTGCAATCAAGCAAAATGAGAAACGACCTTAAACGAGGCTATTCAGCTGTGACGTCACAACGAGATCACACATGACAGCTGGTATGGACGATATAGAGAGCAACAGTAGTGTGTGCAATGATTTAAGCGTAATGTCATCGGATTAAGAAATTATTGAAGGTTGTGATGTCAAATTAGGGACACAACCACACCTTCTTGAGCCAAAGACTGACGTAGACGAAAATTGTTCGCCTCAAAATAGCCCTACAACTAACGATGAGCGAGTTGGAAATAATAACTGGTTATAATATTAATAATAATAATAATATCATATTTATATAGCACCCTTTTCATACTCTATGTACACTCAAAGGTGCTTTACAATGCATATATACCTTACAACAGAATGTTATACACATAATACATACAAAATAAATAAAACATTAAAAAGCAATATAAGATGCATTATCACATGTAAACAGTCCGTAGTTGTACCTATCCTGATTGTACATATAAAACATGAAAACACAATGCAAGATACCATAAATATGCTATATATGAATAAACATCAGTTTCAGGGCGTATTAAAATAATAATAATAATGAAATACACACACGCACACACATCATATAATGACTCGGTTATAATATACTACTCAAAATTTGATAAGGATCACTAGGTTATATGTGTGTAATTTACCACTAACATAACAAAAGACATAAATTTGACTCCGAAACGTGTTTACGCAGGTTATGAATGAAAATTCATGAACGGCATGAACTTTTATCAATACGGAATGCTTGAAATCTGATAACAACACCAAAAGGCATTTCATTACAAAAAGTTAACAGCAAACCAGAGAAAGAATTACACAGTTTTGGGGGATAGTCCATCATTACACTTAGTCGATGAAGTGTCAATACCGGGTATGGCCTCCCCTTGCATCAATGACGGCTTGACAACGTCGAGCCATGCTGTCAATAAGCACCCGGATGTTTCCAATGGGAAGGTTGTTCCACTCTTCCACAAGGGCGTTTCCGAGCTCTGCCAAAGTCGTGGGTTGTGCTCTACGGCGTGAAAGGGCAACTTGCAGCATATTCCATACATGCTCAATCGGGTTCAAGTCCGGCGAGCGCGCTGGCCAGTCCATACGGACAATTGTCTCCTGCTGAAGATACTGCTCCATCACCCTGGCGCGATGAGGACGGACGTTATCATCCATCAGGATGAACTCAGGGCCAACAGCACCAGCGTAGGGTCTGACGTAAACATTGAGGATCTCATCCCGGTACCGCACCCCCGTCATTGTTCCTCTCTTCAGGACATGAAAATCTGTTCTTCCATCCCTGCTGATTCCATCCTAGATCATGATGGAACCACCACCATAACGGTCATGTTCACTTATGTTGGCATCATGGACACGTTCACGTTGTCGTCGCCACACTCGGTGCCTCCTGTCTGTAAAGTCCAAACAATACTTGGACTCATCAGTGAACAGAATTTGAACCCAATCGTTCTGTGTCCAAGTGACATGATCTTCAGCCCAGTCCAATCGCTCCCGACGGTGTCGAACAGTCAGAGGAGTTGAGACCTGCATTATGAAGCTGATTCCGTATCGTCTGAGTGGACACATTGACCCCCGAGGCATTCAGGAGGTCGTTATCTAGGCTGGTTGCTGTCCAGAAGGGATGGCGTCGTGCCTGAAGAGCCACAAAATGGTCTTGGCGTTGGGTTGTCGACCTCTGACGACCATCCCCATGTCGGTGTGCTGCTGTACCAAAACTTTGCTGTCGGTTCCAGCCCCTGTTTACAACACTCTGGCTGACGTTTAGTGCATTTACAACGTCACGTTGTGAATAGCCAGCGTCAAGCATTCCAATACATCTGCCCAGTTGTTCTGTCGTCAGGCGACGCCTTACACTTTGAGGGGGCATTGTGTTGATAAACGTAATGTAAACACTCAAGTGAGTTTGAAATTTTAGAAAGAATGAGACACCGGTACCTGAGTGAAAATCGTGCAATGGTAGCAAAAGCATAAACTGTGATGAGAAACGCATTTCACATGGCATGAAATGCACGTGCAAGTTTGTTGAAGACGTTTTTGATTTCACTTGGACACAATATTGCCAGTTATGCAGTTAATCATTTTTTAAACAGAAAATATCTAGGATCCTTATCAAATTTTGAGTAGTATATACATTAAAACATAGATTTTTTTTTTCATAAAACATCACAAAATGGTACTCGAAAACTAAGATTCACAGTCAAAACATATAAGATAATCTTAATGCACTGAAACAGCAAACACAAATGACTGAAATGATAGAAACCAGTCCTGGAAAACTTGATGGAAAAAAAATGTGTTTTCAGTGACTTCTTGAATGCACACAGTGTTCTACAGTCCCTTACATGTTTTCGAAGGGCATTCCACATTTTTGGAGTTATTGTTCTGAAACACCGTTCTCCGTACGTAACAGTTCGACTTTTTGGAACAACTAGAGTGACCGATTGTTTTATAGACCTAAGATTTCGGGTAGGCTTATATTCCTCAAGTAATCGTTAGATATAAGTTGGACACTCATCATGTAAGGCTTTGTAAGTATAAGTAAATATCTTATATTGTGTCCTATACTGAACAGGTAACCAGTGTAGTTCTCGTAGTATTGGAGTGATATGGTTGTAACGAGAGGTCCTGGATATGAGACGTGCGGCAGTGTTCTGAATATGTAAGTTCATTCTAATCTAACAATATGTGTTTTTGCTATTAAATGAAGAAGTAAACATTTTCAATAGTTTGTTTGCATATAAATCAAATCAAAAACACATGGGAGATTTTTTTGTGAAAATGAAATACGATAATGGCAGAGAATACTGAGCTCCCAACTGATATTTATGAAATAATGGCTTCATTTTGTAAGTAAATGGAAATTCAACAATAAATCTTGCATGATTTGATTACACCAGGCGCACTTGTGGACATTTTCTTCCAATGCCAACTGAAGACAATATATCTGTTGTCAGGAAATTCAACAAGTAATGACAATGAGAAGGAATCAGGGGAAGCCTTATAACGCAGCACAATGAATTTCATCCAGTGTGCCTTCGCCCATCTGTATTGCGAACAACATATGATGTCTATAGACAGCATCATGAGTTTCCAAAAACAAATGGGTATGTTGCAGGGTTATTCCTTAGTTAAAATTGGAGACGCATATATGATCTAGAGGGACTGAAATTAACAAACTATATGCCATGATGACATATGGGGAGTTATTATACTTGTGTACCAAGTAATGAGGTCAGAGCCTATGTATAAAGTTTTCTTAAAGCTGACATTAATTAATAAATATAGTATAATTCTATATGTCCGCCATATTTCTTTGCTAATCCGCCATATAAGTTGGATATTCTATTGTTATATATATCAGGGTGCGCATGGTATATAAGGGGACGAATTTTGCTACGCTTCACTTCACATCAGTGTCTTCGGTTTACCTACGCGGGTAGCTTCGACAGGTAACACGTACATCTCCGATACTAATTTATAGGGCATCAAGAAGAAATGAAATCACGTTTTGAAACACCATGCAGTTCTCAACATTACAATAAACATATCGCACAGTAGTAAATCATTCTAAAAGCTTTGGATAAATAAATATAGAATGCCTTTTCTTTACGTTAATGTGCGTACATTTGTAATAAATATGTCAAAACTATACAAAAACGCGGACAAATATTTCATCTATTATCTAGATCTATTGATGAATTGGAATAAGCAAAGGGTATAAAATATATACCATTCCCACTTACTTCAAGCAAAATGCAAATACATAAATGCTACTGTAGGTATAAAGAAGACATGGTCATGGATGCTCGTCATGAAAAAGCATCGAATGCGGATGACTATTTACCTGGGTCTACTCGTAATATCTGTAAAGGACCGAAGATGTACGTGTACACTTGTGAAAATACTCAAAGTAGTAGTAAAACTCCCTTTATTAGCATAATCCATGAAACAAAACGATACACTCCATTTGTATTCCAACAGTAAACAACATTGTCCATTGTACAGACTGCGACACACTTAACCCGTGCCGATCAGCTATCTTCAAGCAGGGGAAGTATCAGAGTAGAATATTTACCCTATATTGTGCATGAATCCTTATACCGTATGAATTACTTGCCAGAGTATTGTAGATTTATAAATCAGGAAATCATTTAGGTATATAAATTGTTTGTGCATAGATAATTTGCATATACAACACTGCACGAGTGTATGGGATGAGAGAGAGAGAGAGAGAGAGAGAGAGAGAGAGAGAGAGAGAGAGATATTCAAACGATGATCTTGTAATAATCGCGCTCTTATTAAGACAAATAATCGCGCTCTTATGAAGACAAAAGATATCGTTAATTCAATATAAGAGAACAGTAACTCAATATTGCTCTCATTAATTGATAATACAGATTTATTTGATTCATTTAAAGCACACAATAATTAAAAATTAAACATATTTTTAAATAATGTTATTTTCAATTACTTTATTGTATGCAAATTCGGCGCTCAATAAATCTTATATATCTATGCCATTTTGCTTTATTACATTCTGCGTTGAACTCGACGCAAATTGTAGTAATGCAAAATGTAATAATTGAGTTTATCATATGCGTAGTTATCAAGCACATAGAATTTTTTTTTTAATTTAAACATATTTTATTGAGTAACTCAACAGGATTGGACAACAGGCATAGCCTATGTAGGCCCTCACGCAAATACAAAGGTCAAGTACAAAGGTACACAGAATCAAGGGGAGGGGACAAGAGTGTCTGTCCCCCACCTTTGATAACAATATCCATTTTGTTTATGTTTTCCGTCACACTCAACAATTGTTCAGTTATCTGGTGGCTCCCACTTTTTGTTGGTGGAAGAGAGAAATCAGATACAATGTACCTGGGAAGAGACCACCGACCTTCCGAAAGTAAACTGGAAAACGTTATCACTTACTGGCGCGAGCGGGTTTCGAACCCACGCCGACAGAAGTGAGAGGCCGTTATTTTGTAATGCAAGTAAAAAATATATTGGGTGACACCCCCCCCCCCCCACGCAAACTTGACCCCTGCTTGAAAGTTCTGATATAATAGTAGAAGACACACACCACCACCAATTAAGAAAATGAAGATATTATGAGGTACTCATAGTAGAGGACTCTAACCACCCCATCCCACCCCCAACGATGGAAGAAAATGAAGTGTAGGGGAAATTATTGAGGCAGTCAAAGTGAAAGATTCTTTTAACCCTTCACCCCCACATTAGGACTTTGAACATCGGATAAAACATCTTGGTTTGTTTGGGTTTTTTTGTTTTATTTTATTATGTTTTCGTCATCTTTTTAATTATTACTTTGAATGGCAAAGAAGTTTGAAGAATCCAATTTTCCATTTTGTTCTTCCTGTTGTACCCTCCCCCCCATAAAAAATGACGATACATGTCTGGTTATTACATGTACATTTTGCTTTTCAACACATGCATGCATACTAATTGTATGGTGTAGAATTGCACCCTTTACCACGTTTTCCTTCATTTACACAGTGTAAGGAATAGTAAACCAAAATCACAAAACAAAATCCATAACGGCCAAGATAGTTTTAAGCGTAGGAACTTCATTCACGAATACATAAATACATGTATTCAGAAAAATCGCATGCATGCATTGCAGGACTATAGCATATGTCTGTTTTAACGTTTCTTAACATTTTCATTTCGTAGATGCAAGGTGAAGACAACGAACAGCGATCAATTTCATAACTCCTACAAGCAATACAAAATAGATAGGTGGGCAAACACGGACCCCTGGACACACCAGAGGTGGGGTCAGGTGCCTAGGAGGAGTAAGCATCCCCTGTTGACCGGTCACCCCCGCCTTGAGCCCCATATCCTGATCAGGTAAACGGAGTTATCCGCAGTCAAAATCAGCGTGTCAAGAACGGCTTAACAATCGGTATGGAACACGTCAGACAGCATTTGACCCAATGCGAGGTTGTATTGACGAACTAGATCGTTATAACGACCATAGAATTTGCTAAATGCTGACTTCAATCGAGACTGTTGAAATCCCTGTACCATCAACTTGTTTGTCAGTAGCTTACCTCGATTTAAAAACTGTTTATACCCAGAACAAGCTCTTGCATATCGAATCAGTTGAGAAATATAAACACCATATGCAGGTGATAATGGAATATTGCTATATAAATATGGGAAGTTGACGATGGAGAAGCTGAAATCATCCCGTTTGTCATACAGTTGAGTTGTCAGTTTGCCGTTAGTGTCTACTTTCAATAAAATATTTAAGTATGAAGCAGAAGTGGACAACTCTGTGGTGTCCTTTATTTCGATCTCATAAAAATCTACATAGGGGTACATGACTTCAGTAGTGTCTGTAATAACAATGAATATGAAAATCCTTAACTGTTTTGCCTTTTTCCATTACTCAGAATGTGAATTTATTGATTTCAAACAAAAAATGCTACCTAAACCCCAAAACTCCAGGACTAAGAACCCACCTTAAGTATTGATATTTCTATCAAATGATTACACAATCAAACTTTTCTAAAATTGTAAATCTTATATAAAATCAAGTTTTAAAAAACACCTACTAGAAACTACTGTATAATGATTTTCTAGTATGACCATGAGGCAGACAAGATATTTGTACCCCGAGGGTGGAATCACTTTAATACTTCATGGCTACTCATAAGAGGGTATTTTTCTTTCATATTTCTAGACATTTTCCGTTTTCTTTGTGCTTAGCGACGCCATTTTGAGATTTTTCCAATTAATTAATTTTTCGCCGTACATTAAAAATAACACCAGAATCGAAATCTACGACCTTCAATTTGGCAACTACGTAGGCGACAAGAAATCGGCCGACGAGTGTATAAGTGAATTGTATTAGAGCTATTTTTCTTTGAATAAATCAATAATCAGGGTGATGCGTGACGTAACTCGACAGTCCATCAGCGCGGAACAATTTTACAGACCTAATCAGAATATGAATCCACAACTGCACGTTTTTTTCTTAGAGGAGCATTGATATTGATATTAATCGAGCAGTTATTTAATGACGAGTGTGTGAAGAGAGATTCCAAGTGGGGTTTTTTTTGGTGGATATGGGCATACCAGGCTAAACTTTCGTTTTCCATGCGTGCAAGGACTCGAGTCTCATGGACATTGGATGCACTTATTTCACCTGAGACACATTTAGGGACAGTAGACGTTGACAGTGAATGTGGAGGGAGGTCTAGAACTAATAAACCGTGTGGGCTGGGTTTCTGTGAACTGGCATAATGCACCGGATGATATAAATGTACTCGACAGCATTTGTGAGGAGTTTGTGACTGTTGTTGAGTGTGCAGTAATTGTTCAAGGAATGTATATTTTTGTGTCCGGTCACATACACCTTGAGATTTTCAGGGACATTACAATCTGTAATTTTTTGTACAAGACTTTTTCAGAAGTTAGTGTTGGTCAATCGAGGTAAGTTGCAGGCTAGTTGTGTATTGATTATGACGTCACGGGATATCTAAGATAAACGTCACGTGATATGAAAGATTATAAGAGTCTCTTATGAGTAGCCATGAAATATAAGGTGATTCCACCCGAGGGTTGCAAAAAAAGCTGTGAAACCCGAGGCTTTGCCGAGGGTTTTACCGCTTTTTTGCAACCCCGAGGGTGGAACACCTTAATATTTCATGGCAACTCATAAGAGAGTATTTTTCTCTCATTTTTCTAGAGTTTTCCGTTTTCCTTGTGCCTAGCGACGCCATTTTGAGAATTTTCCAATTAATTAATTTTTCGCTGTACATTAAAAATAACACCAGAATCGAATTCTACGACCATCTATTTGGCAACTACGTTGCCGACAAAAAATCGGCCGTCGAGTGTATAAGTGAATTGTATTAGAGTTATTCCTCTTTGAATAAATCAATAATCAGTGTGATGCGTGACGTAACTCGACAGTCCATCAGCGCGAAACATTTTGACAGACCTAATCAGAATATGAGACAGAACTAATCAGAATATTAATCCACAACTGCATGTTTTTTTTTTCTTAGAGGAGCATTGATATTGCTATTGAGCAGTTATTTAATGACGAGTGTGTGAAGAGAGATTCCAAGTAGTTTTTGTTGGTGAATATGGGCATGGCTAGACTTTCGTTTTCCACGCGTGCAAGGACTCGAGTCTCATGGACATTGAAGGCACTTATTTCACCTGAGACACGGACAGTAGACGTTGACAGAGTGAATGTGGAGGTAGGCCTAGAACTAATAGACTGTGTGGGCTGGGTTTCTGTGAACTGGCATAATGCACCGGATGACATCTAAGTGTATGAGGAATTTGTGACTGTTGTTGAGTGTGCAGTAATTGTTCAAGGAATGTGTAATTTTGTGTCTGGTCACATACACCTGGACATTATCAGGGACATTACAATCTGTCATTTTTTTGTACAAGAGCTTTGCAGACGCTAGTGTTTGTCAATCGAGGCGAGGTAAGTTGCAAGCTATAGTTGTGTATTGATTATGACGTCACGGGATATGTAAGATAAACGTCACGTGATATGAAAGATAGAAATATCTTACATACCTTTCTTTCATAGAATATCTGTATCTTACATATGTAAATATGAGAGAAAGAAATATCTTACATACCTTTCTTTCATAGAATATCTGTATCTTACATACGTAGATATGAGAGAAAAAGTCGTCTTCTCAATATTAACATAGACCTGCTTAAAACGTAGGTTGAAATACTGTTCTCTGTTACTAATTCTGCAAACAAAGTTGCCTATAAGACACCTGAATTGAATGAATAGAAAAATCGGCATTTGAGTTTAACTAAGGGACTCGAAATATTTACTGAAGAATACAAAATATGAATGAATAATGTACATTTTTTTGAAAACGTTGCTCCTTTCTGTTAAACTTATACAACAAACATTTAGATATGTGCATTAGTATTAAGCGTACAGGGATTAATGGGACATTGGGTTATATTCAATATTGGTAAACGAAGATTGTCATCATTTGCAAGAGGTATATGTAGATTGCGGTACTCATGAAATACATGGCAGCATTTGTTTTGTTCGGTTCGTCGTCATATGTTCCGAAAAGTCGAGTTGGTCCACCGCTTCCATCAAAAATCTTAAGTACGGGCATATAGACGACGCTGCCACTTTCCGGAATGTTGTCCAGATTCGCTACGTGTTCTATTCCCACTATATTATGTTTTCCCAATATGATGTGACAGGGAAATGTGTTGGTTTGTCCATAGTCCGTAGAGGGAGTGTCGACACCAACGGCGTTGACCTGTCGTTTGGTTATCAACCACGTGACGGCTTCCTCGTGCCAGCTAGGGAAATGAAACGATGTGGTATCGTTGGGTAGAGAGGTTCCATAAACAAGATTTGGATCTGGATATTTTTTAGACCAACCTGAGTTCATCACAACCACAGCGTGTCTGGGAATCTCTCCGTATTTTTCCTCCCATGCCGACAAATCATCGGTTGAAACTCTGTAAGTAAACAAACCACTCCAAAACGTAGAAGATGTCATTCACATGGATGAGAAGGTAACGATAATATTATAAGTCCTATAAGGAATACAAAATTGAGAGTAGGGCACACACGGATCCTGGATATACCAGAGGTGGGACCAGGTGTCTAGGAGGAGGAATCATCTCCTGTGGACCGGTCACACTCTTCGTGAGCCTCACAGTATATCTCGATCGAGTAAACGGAGTAATCCGTTGTCAAAATTAGTGTGCAAATAACGGCCCCAATTGGCATGAAACTGGTCAGACAACATTTTACCCAATAGCAGTTTCCATTGGTGAATTAGATCGTTATAACGACCATAAAGCGAAATGCCGATTTTAACGGAGATTGTTGCAACCCCTGAATATCGTGCAATCATTCAATTGAATACCATTTCATTACAAACCGTTATAATGGATGAAAAAATAAGCAAAGATGATGTCTCAATTATGATTACATCCTGCCTGCACCGTGACATTAAAGCTACCAGAAGTCTGTGGAATTGACACGGTAAAAAGGAAAAGCATCTGTTGTGTGACCAATATCCATACCACAATACATATGTTAATAACATGTAGTTGGGAAACTGTAATAACTGATAAATGGCTAGACGAAATATTGATTTTTTTCTCTCCGAACTTTGTTAACTATAAAGTATAAGATGATAAATCGAGTGTATCGTATTTCATTATTTACACAGTCAGTTTGGGATGTAATACAGAGCCATACAGGTTGTGAAATGGAAATCCGTATTGGGATTCAGCTTCGCCTTGCTGATACGGAACAAGTGATATTTCGTGTAATCACCATAAAGTAAGTTTGACGCCATAAAATCAAGAAAAGGTTTGGAGTATGACTTGATATTTTTCAGATACATATAGATATGTATAAATGGGCATTAAAGATTAAAAATTCTTAAATTTTAACCGATGTAAGATTATACTTCAACACCCCTGTCCTTAACCATCTGATCGGATTACCACTGTTTTTTGTGCTTTATTTGCATTAATAGTGTTTTCAAAACATGTAACAGGAGAATCTCTCCAAAAAGAATGGCAGCTGCTGTTACAGTTTCATCGTCCATATTGAATACACTGCATGTACACTACACAAGTAAACTAAATTCAGTGTAGAGATGTGTAGACAAATCAAGCACTCCCATTGAACAAAGGACACTTGAATATAAGGCGTAAAGCGACTAAAGCGGGTGTAGGCGAATGCGCCCATTGAGTGTGTCAAACACTACAGAACCATATTATATCACATAAGGAGGCTCTAGTAATGAAGGATAACTCGCAGAGCATTTGAGGTCCATCAGAAATATTTTTCACATATTTCTAACAGCACATTTCGTTTGTAGTTCAACACCCCTGTCCTTACCCATCTAATAGAATCACCATTTATGACAAATAAGCTTCATCTGAATGTATATCTATGAATGTAAGAACCATAGTAGCGCCTCGCATATATTCTTTACCTGTAATCCGGATTGTTCGCAACCTTGGATTTGACATTTATAATGACTCCTGGTCCGTACAATTTTTCCATCGGGATTTGATGGATCTTCCAGGCACCCTCTGCGGCGTGGACCGGCGCGTCAATGTGAGTCCCCATGTGCTCTGGCATGGCAAAATGGTTGTTTTCAATCCTGCAATGATATATTTAATATCACAGATACGTGTTGCTGTAAATAAAGTTTTGACGTCAGCATATGAAGAAGTAGCATACAATGATTAAGCGACACCCTTCTGAGAATCCCGGCCATGTGTGCTTTCAGATACTTTAAGGGAAAATACAA
This sequence comes from Ostrea edulis, assembly GCF_947568905.1. Lineage (NCBI taxonomy): Eukaryota > Metazoa > Mollusca > Bivalvia > Ostreida > Ostreidae > Ostrea > Ostrea edulis. The sequence continues at coordinate 43,736,956 of NC_079170.1, forward strand.
TGCAAATGGATTTTATTACCGTTCTCTTCTACTCTAATTTATTTACAAACCGAGCAAGGCATTCATGTATTCTTTGTCTTTTATCTCCGTAAACAGCGACAAAACATGGCTCAACATCACGATTTTCCATTTCACCCCACCACATACTCTGTAATAGTACCGCACTTAATAAGTGTGCTGATCACCCCACCAAATACTTTGTAATAGTACCACGCTGAAAAAGTGTGCTGATCACCCCATCAAATACTCTGTAATAGTACCGCACTTCATAAGTGTGCTGATCACCCCACCAAATACTCTGTAATAGTACCGCGCTTAATAAATGTGCTGATCACCCCACCAAATACTTTATAATAGTACCGCGCTGAATAAGTGTGCTGATCACCCCACCAAATACTCTGTAACAGTACAGCGCTGAATAAATGTGTTGATCACCCCACTAAATACTCTTTAACAGTACCGCACTTAATAAGTGTGCTGATCAACCCACCAAATACTTTGTAATAGTACCGCGCTGAATAAGTGTGCTGATCACCCCACCGAATAATCTGTAATAACCCCGCAACTAATAAGTGTGCGGATTTTGATTGGATGAAAGATTTGTTTTTTTCTTCAAATATTGATATCAAGAAATAGAAATAGCGTATATTGTCTTTAATTAATACTTTTATTCTATCAACAAAGCCACGTTTCCTTAGTATTTTCCCTGATAAATGCATTTATTCAAACAATAGATATCGTTTTTAATTATATGATGTTATCTAACCCTGGAAAGCTTTACGCCGGCATACATTTCATTAAAAGTAACCTAGGACTAGAGAAGGTGCACTGAACCAAATTTAAACTAAACAACATTCGTGCCAACTTTACAAATATTTAGTATATCATATTCACACCTGCTGAGCACTTTTTTTTATCAAGGTTTTTCCCTGACGTCTGTTTGTATATCTGACAAACATTTTCAATTCATCTTTTTTTCCTTTTGCGAAATGTACATGTACCATTTGGCTTTTTTTTAACGATGCATTTGGTGCAAAACGGATTAACTTTGGCATTCTATAATGCATTAGGACCATGATAGTATTACGTCCACTTGGGCAAATTCAATGCAGATACAGACGACCAGTGATGTTTTTATTCACATTACCAGGATTTTCTATGCTTTCCGTGACACGGGACTTCCATTTTTAAGATCATGTCCCACAGACCCTTGACTTTCACATTCTATGCCGGAACAGTCCCAACCTTTTTAAAACGTTTTGGCTTGACGAGGCGCTAGGACTACAAGGTCTTCCGGTTGTGAAGCGTATGATCTAACCACAAAGTTACCGCGACCGGTAATAACTTTATTTTATGGCAATCGCAAATACCTATTTTGTAAGGAAGCAGCCTTAGCAATGTGTGCACGGTGATCATTTGCAGCACTATCTAGTGTAAGATCTTACTGAGCAACCATTCACTGATTGTCGTGATGTATGCAATATAATACCACTTCCCCTGATAGACAAACTCTTACCAGGAATTGTAGTATGTCGAAAATCCTCGGTAGAGCACGGTAAAGTTATACGCCGGGTTGGTGGGCCACGTGATAGAGTCCTTATCCTGTTTGTGGGTAAGGTCCACAATCCTGGGTTTGGAATACGCGGGATTCACTGTCAGGAGAAACACACAGCTGCATATCATCAAGAGATCCATTCTACCCAAAACTTGCAGCTATTGTGACTCTAACGGCTCACGCGTGTGTAAAGATTTATTTGGCATGCTCCACCGAATATAGCCTGGTACTTTGGCCTTTCCTTAATGCTCGGCAAACGAAGGCCAGATATGCACTGTTTAATGGCTTTTTGCAGCAGACGATTTCAAGAAATACATTGCAAGTAACGATTGTAATGTAAGCGTGTGCATCATGGCGCTATTTACTGTGTGAATTTCAATTCCATATGATAAATAGATAGACAAAGGTTTCAGTTGCAATCAAGCAAAATGAGAAACGACCTTAAACGAGGCTATTCAGCTGTGACGTCACAACGAGATCACACATGACAGCTGGTATGGACGATATAGAGAGCAACAGTAGTGTGTGCAATGATTTAAGCGTAATGTCATCGGATTAAGAAATTATTGAAGGTTGTGATGTCAAATTAGGGACACAACCACACCTTCTTGAGCCAAAGACTGACGTAGACGAAAATTGTTCGCCTCAAAATAGCCCTACAACTAACGATGAGCGAGTTGGAAATAATAACTGGTTATAATATTAATAATAATAATAATATCATATTTATATAGCACCCTTTTCATACTCTATGTACACTCAAAGGTGCTTTACAATGCATATATACCTTACAACAGAATGTTATACACATAATACATACAAAATAAATAAAACATTAAAAAGCAATATAAGATGCATTATCACATGTAAACAGTCCGTAGTTGTACCTATCCTGATTGTACATATAAAACATGAAAACACAATGCAAGATACCATAAATATGCTATATATGAATAAACATCAGTTTCAGGGCGTATTAAAATAATAATAATAATGAAATACACACACGCACACACATCATATAATGACTCGGTTATAATATACTACTCAAAATTTGATAAGGATCACTAGGTTATATGTGTGTAATTTACCACTAACATAACAAAAGACATAAATTTGACTCCGAAACGTGTTTACGCAGGTTATGAATGAAAATTCATGAACGGCATGAACTTTTATCAATACGGAATGCTTGAAATCTGATAACAACACCAAAAGGCATTTCATTACAAAAAGTTAACAGCAAACCAGAGAAAGAATTACACAGTTTTGGGGGATAGTCCATCATTACACTTAGTCGATGAAGTGTCAATACCGGGTATGGCCTCCCCTTGCATCAATGACGGCTTGACAACGTCGAGCCATGCTGTCAATAAGCACCCGGATGTTTCCAATGGGAAGGTTGTTCCACTCTTCCACAAGGGCGTTTCCGAGCTCTGCCAAAGTCGTGGGTTGTGCTCTACGGCGTGAAAGGGCAACTTGCAGCATATTCCATACATGCTCAATCGGGTTCAAGTCCGGCGAGCGCGCTGGCCAGTCCATACGGACAATTGTCTCCTGCTGAAGATACTGCTCCATCACCCTGGCGCGATGAGGACGGACGTTATCATCCATCAGGATGAACTCAGGGCCAACAGCACCAGCGTAGGGTCTGACGTAAACATTGAGGATCTCATCCCGGTACCGCACCCCCGTCATTGTTCCTCTCTTCAGGACATGAAAATCTGTTCTTCCATCCCTGCTGATTCCATCCTAGATCATGATGGAACCACCACCATAACGGTCATGTTCACTTATGTTGGCATCATGGACACGTTCACGTTGTCGTCGCCACACTCGGTGCCTCCTGTCTGTAAAGTCCAAACAATACTTGGACTCATCAGTGAACAGAATTTGAACCCAATCGTTCTGTGTCCAAGTGACATGATCTTCAGCCCAGTCCAATCGCTCCCGACGGTGTCGAACAGTCAGAGGAGTTGAGACCTGCATTATGAAGCTGATTCCGTATCGTCTGAGTGGACACATTGACCCCCGAGGCATTCAGGAGGTCGTTATCTAGGCTGGTTGCTGTCCAGAAGGGATGGCGTCGTGCCTGAAGAGCCACAAAATGGTCTTGGCGTTGGGTTGTCGACCTCTGACGACCATCCCCATGTCGGTGTGCTGCTGTACCAAAACTTTGCTGTCGGTTCCAGCCCCTGTTTACAACACTCTGGCTGACGTTTAGTGCATTTACAACGTCACGTTGTGAATAGCCAGCGTCAAGCATTCCAATACATCTGCCCAGTTGTTCTGTCGTCAGGCGACGCCTTACACTTTGAGGGGGCATTGTGTTGATAAACGTAATGTAAACACTCAAGTGAGTTTGAAATTTTAGAAAGAATGAGACACCGGTACCTGAGTGAAAATCGTGCAATGGTAGCAAAAGCATAAACTGTGATGAGAAACGCATTTCACATGGCATGAAATGCACGTGCAAGTTTGTTGAAGACGTTTTTGATTTCACTTGGACACAATATTGCCAGTTATGCAGTTAATCATTTTTTAAACAGAAAATATCTAGGATCCTTATCAAATTTTGAGTAGTATATACATTAAAACATAGATTTTTTTTTTCATAAAACATCACAAAATGGTACTCGAAAACTAAGATTCACAGTCAAAACATATAAGATAATCTTAATGCACTGAAACAGCAAACACAAATGACTGAAATGATAGAAACCAGTCCTGGAAAACTTGATGGAAAAAAAATGTGTTTTCAGTGACTTCTTGAATGCACACAGTGTTCTACAGTCCCTTACATGTTTTCGAAGGGCATTCCACATTTTTGGAGTTATTGTTCTGAAACACCGTTCTCCGTACGTAACAGTTCGACTTTTTGGAACAACTAGAGTGACCGATTGTTTTATAGACCTAAGATTTCGGGTAGGCTTATATTCCTCAAGTAATCGTTAGATATAAGTTGGACACTCATCATGTAAGGCTTTGTAAGTATAAGTAAATATCTTATATTGTGTCCTATACTGAACAGGTAACCAGTGTAGTTCTCGTAGTATTGGAGTGATATGGTTGTAACGAGAGGTCCTGGATATGAGACGTGCGGCAGTGTTCTGAATATGTAAGTTCATTCTAATCTAACAATATGTGTTTTTGCTATTAAATGAAGAAGTAAACATTTTCAATAGTTTGTTTGCATATAAATCAAATCAAAAACACATGGGAGATTTTTTTGTGAAAATGAAATACGATAATGGCAGAGAATACTGAGCTCCCAACTGATATTTATGAAATAATGGCTTCATTTTGTAAGTAAATGGAAATTCAACAATAAATCTTGCATGATTTGATTACACCAGGCGCACTTGTGGACATTTTCTTCCAATGCCAACTGAAGACAATATATCTGTTGTCAGGAAATTCAACAAGTAATGACAATGAGAAGGAATCAGGGGAAGCCTTATAACGCAGCACAATGAATTTCATCCAGTGTGCCTTCGCCCATCTGTATTGCGAACAACATATGATGTCTATAGACAGCATCATGAGTTTCCAAAAACAAATGGGTATGTTGCAGGGTTATTCCTTAGTTAAAATTGGAGACGCATATATGATCTAGAGGGACTGAAATTAACAAACTATATGCCATGATGACATATGGGGAGTTATTATACTTGTGTACCAAGTAATGAGGTCAGAGCCTATGTATAAAGTTTTCTTAAAGCTGACATTAATTAATAAATATAGTATAATTCTATATGTCCGCCATATTTCTTTGCTAATCCGCCATATAAGTTGGATATTCTATTGTTATATATATCAGGGTGCGCATGGTATATAAGGGGACGAATTTTGCTACGCTTCACTTCACATCAGTGTCTTCGGTTTACCTACGCGGGTAGCTTCGACAGGTAACACGTACATCTCCGATACTAATTTATAGGGCATCAAGAAGAAATGAAATCACGTTTTGAAACACCATGCAGTTCTCAACATTACAATAAACATATCGCACAGTAGTAAATCATTCTAAAAGCTTTGGATAAATAAATATAGAATGCCTTTTCTTTACGTTAATGTGCGTACATTTGTAATAAATATGTCAAAACTATACAAAAACGCGGACAAATATTTCATCTATTATCTAGATCTATTGATGAATTGGAATAAGCAAAGGGTATAAAATATATACCATTCCCACTTACTTCAAGCAAAATGCAAATACATAAATGCTACTGTAGGTATAAAGAAGACATGGTCATGGATGCTCGTCATGAAAAAGCATCGAATGCGGATGACTATTTACCTGGGTCTACTCGTAATATCTGTAAAGGACCGAAGATGTACGTGTACACTTGTGAAAATACTCAAAGTAGTAGTAAAACTCCCTTTATTAGCATAATCCATGAAACAAAACGATACACTCCATTTGTATTCCAACAGTAAACAACATTGTCCATTGTACAGACTGCGACACACTTAACCCGTGCCGATCAGCTATCTTCAAGCAGGGGAAGTATCAGAGTAGAATATTTACCCTATATTGTGCATGAATCCTTATACCGTATGAATTACTTGCCAGAGTATTGTAGATTTATAAATCAGGAAATCATTTAGGTATATAAATTGTTTGTGCATAGATAATTTGCATATACAACACTGCACGAGTGTATGGGATGAGAGAGAGAGAGAGAGAGAGAGAGAGAGAGAGAGAGAGAGAGAGAGAGATATTCAAACGATGATCTTGTAATAATCGCGCTCTTATTAAGACAAATAATCGCGCTCTTATGAAGACAAAAGATATCGTTAATTCAATATAAGAGAACAGTAACTCAATATTGCTCTCATTAATTGATAATACAGATTTATTTGATTCATTTAAAGCACACAATAATTAAAAATTAAACATATTTTTAAATAATGTTATTTTCAATTACTTTATTGTATGCAAATTCGGCGCTCAATAAATCTTATATATCTATGCCATTTTGCTTTATTACATTCTGCGTTGAACTCGACGCAAATTGTAGTAATGCAAAATGTAATAATTGAGTTTATCATATGCGTAGTTATCAAGCACATAGAATTTTTTTTTTAATTTAAACATATTTTATTGAGTAACTCAACAGGATTGGACAACAGGCATAGCCTATGTAGGCCCTCACGCAAATACAAAGGTCAAGTACAAAGGTACACAGAATCAAGGGGAGGGGACAAGAGTGTCTGTCCCCCACCTTTGATAACAATATCCATTTTGTTTATGTTTTCCGTCACACTCAACAATTGTTCAGTTATCTGGTGGCTCCCACTTTTTGTTGGTGGAAGAGAGAAATCAGATACAATGTACCTGGGAAGAGACCACCGACCTTCCGAAAGTAAACTGGAAAACGTTATCACTTACTGGCGCGAGCGGGTTTCGAACCCACGCCGACAGAAGTGAGAGGCCGTTATTTTGTAATGCAAGTAAAAAATATATTGGGTGACACCCCCCCCCCCCCCCCCCACGCAAACTTGACCCCTGCTTGAAAGTTCTGATATAATAGTAGAAGACACACACCACCACCAATTAAGAAAATGAAGATATTATGAGGTACTCATAGTAGAGGACTCTAACCACCCCATCCCACCCCCAACGATGGAAGAAAATGAAGTGTAGGGGAAATTATTGAGGCAGTCAAAGTGAAAGATTCTTTTAACCCTTCACCCCCACATTAGGACTTTGAACATCGGATAAAACATCTTGGTTTGTTTGGGTTTTTTTGTTTTATTTTATTATGTTTTCGTCATCTTTTTAATTATTACTTTGAATGGCAAAGAAGTTTGAAGAATCCAATTTTCCATTTTGTTCTTCCTGTTGTACCCTCCCCCCCATAAAAAATGACGATACATGTCTGGTTATTACATGTACATTTTGCTTTTCAACACATGCATGCATACTAATTGTATGGTGTAGAATTGCACCCTTTACCACGTTTTCCTTCATTTACACAGTGTAAGGAATAGTAAACCAAAATCACAAAACAAAATCCATAACGGCCAAGATAGTTTTAAGCGTAGGAACTTCATTCACGAATACATAAATACATGTATTCAGAAAAATCGCATGCATGCATTGCAGGACTATAGCATATGTCTGTTTTAACGTTTCTTAACATTTTCATTTCGTAGATGCAAGGTGAAGACAACGAACAGCGATCAATTTCATAACTCCTACAAGCAATACAAAATAGATAGGTGGGCAAACACGGACCCCTGGACACACCAGAGGTGGGGTCAGGTGCCTAGGAGGAGTAAGCATCCCCTGTTGACCGGTCACCCCCGCCTTGAGCCCCATATCCTGATCAGGTAAACGGAGTTATCCGCAGTCAAAATCAGCGTGTCAAGAACGGCTTAACAATCGGTATGGAACACGTCAGACAGCATTTGACCCAATGCGAGGTTGTATTGACGAACTAGATCGTTATAACGACCATAGAATTTGCTAAATGCTGACTTCAATCGAGACTGTTGAAATCCCTGTACCATCAACTTGTTTGTCAGTAGCTTACCTCGATTTAAAAACTGTTTATACCCAGAACAAGCTCTTGCATATCGAATCAGTTGAGAAATATAAACACCATATGCAGGTGATAATGGAATATTGCTATATAAATATGGGAAGTTGACGATGGAGAAGCTGAAATCATCCCGTTTGTCATACAGTTGAGTTGTCAGTTTGCCGTTAGTGTCTACTTTCAATAAAATATTTAAGTATGAAGCAGAAGTGGACAACTCTGTGGTGTCCTTTATTTCGATCTCATAAAAATCTACATAGGGGTACATGACTTCAGTAGTGTCTGTAATAACAATGAATATGAAAATCCTTAACTGTTTTGCCTTTTTCCATTACTCAGAATGTGAATTTATTGATTTCAAACAAAAAATGCTACCTAAACCCCAAAACTCCAGGACTAAGAACCCACCTTAAGTATTGATATTTCTATCAAATGATTACACAATCAAACTTTTCTAAAATTGTAAATCTTATATAAAATCAAGTTTTAAAAAACACCTACTAGAAACTACTGTATAATGATTTTCTAGTATGACCATGAGGCAGACAAGATATTTGTACTAAATATAGAAAACATTGTTTCTGTTCAATCTAAAAAAAAAAACCAGTGAAAAGCAGTGTTCAGCGTGTTCAATTTTTCAAACAACAAGAAACAAAGACTACTAAATAGCTGAAAATTACCCAAATTCTATCAAGAAGAATTTCAAGGTTTCCGTGTAAAAAAACGACCCTTTCTATTACATGTATTTGTTGAATTAAAGAAACGTTTTTGATAGTTGTGAATAAGATGAACATGTCAGTTCCATTATGTTGCAAATTTTCTTTTTTCTTTCTACTCTTCGTTTTCTCTCTTTTTTTTAAAGATTAAAAATCCTGTAAAATTGTTAAGTCGTACGTAAATTTGATCATCAATAAATTATCTTCATTGCGTTGAACAGAATTTCAACCACTGATATAAATTAGATCTTTCCCATCATGCATTATCCACCAATAACAAAGGAGAGGAAGTGCATTATCCGAAGACTGTAAAATGCTTCAACTATATGATACCGTCTTTCTTGAAAGACGATAATTAAGGACTACCTACGGTCCTCCGTGAGTCTGTCTCAAAGACGACAGTCCCTGTTTGTTTACATGATTTTGTTTCGCACCTTTACAAATATTAGTATCTCACAAACGGTCATCTCAAAAGCTTTTTACAGACAGTAGAAACTGACTATGTAGAACGACTTATCAAGATGATGGGCGGAAAAATCACAATGTTTAGATGAATAATTGGTTCTATTACTTACAACATCTGACATATACTCTGATGTGGCTAAGTCAACGAAAATGAACAATGGTTATGACATGGAACTTTCATATTGCGTTTTTAGCCTATAGTTGGGTCTAATTATACATCTTTACAAAATCAAAGTTTTGTGCTAGTATTCTTCACCAAACCTTGATATTGTGAGATCGTGGTAGCATTCCTTACCAAACATTGACCTTGAAGCAGTAATATATTCGGTGCACGTGTTTGGGTACGGTAAATAAAATATTTGTTTACGGTGTGGATAACCAGTAGTGTAATGTTTTGACGATGCTTATAGAATTATTATACATGGATTATGTAGCTTGTGGGAAACGAAAGAGGCCGTTTACTCTTAAAAGTCATTCCATATGCATGTTTTACCAGTAAATATGATATGAATGCCTTCAAAACATCATTTTCTAGCCGTTTTATTATCATAGCGTTATCATGAAGTACTTACAACTAATTCAGTTCTTCTCTTATACAACTTTCAGAAAAATCCACTTCTAAAAGTAAGGAAGATGGATTCTTGTTTGATATTACGATTGAATTCGAAGCCACTGCATGTGGCATTGGAAATATTTAATTTCCGATTGGTTGGCTAGTTGGTTGATAGAGACTTTAACGCATGTTTGACGTTTTTCATTCAAATATTTTTAGACGGGAACCAATACTAGAACCTGAAAATATAGTGACGGAACCCGGGCTCTAACCGCCATTCTTTTGTACCGCAAGAAAATCGTTTAACCACTACACCACCGCTGTCCCTAATTATTTATTGGCTGTGAGTTGATTTAATCCGCGTTGTTGAGAAGCTTTAATTTATGTGCTGTTTATTTCCTTTGTTTCAGAAAGGTTCATCATGCCATCGAATGTGAAGCAAAAGATGCCTTCTTTGTTCGTGTAAATATAAATTAAAGAATATTATCATAAGCTATCAGGTGGTTGGTCGCTTGTATATTGTTTAACACCCCTCTCGAGAATATTTCACTCATATGGAGACGTCACCAATCCAGGTGAAGGACTGCATAATTTACACCTATTTTCGGTGCTTACGGCCTTTAAGTATGGAGGAGTTTTTAGGTCATCAGTACCATTGTTTGTCGCAAGAGGCGACTAAATAAGGCGGTCCTTCGGATGAGACCCCCCCCAAAAAAAAAACGAGGCCCCATATCACAACAGGTGTGGCGCGCGATGAAGCAGTGAAATCCGAACTCTCTTATGTATCGTACATACATTTACACATATAGTAGCATCTTCACAAGTCAAGGGTTATTGATTCGTTACCTCACACTAACCCTTGACATCAGTCGCTATTTAAAAGTTGGGCTCGAGAAGAAGCAATATGATTGGTTTGCAGCCTGAAGCTGCAAACCAATCAGACAACGGCTTTTATAGTCGATCGAAAACAAAACTAAACAGTAAACACGCATGGCGACGGCATTATGGTGTAGAATTTGTGGCCAATTAGTACAAGACAGATACCGTCGATTGATTTTCGGGAGTTCGTTTTGCTTGAAGAAACAATTAGACGAGGGTTCGGGGTATGAGCCGAATGAAAATGACGGATTGTCGAAGTACGTTTGTCGACTATGTTTTAATAAATTAAACAAATTGTCCAAAATAATGGAACAACTTCGTAAGATAGCGATTTACCACTGCCGGTTTTAGTCCCAATAAAAACATCTTTTCCTTCTCTGATACATGATATCGAAAGCTTTTGGTTTTCAGTCAAATGATCGATTTGATATTTTTCACATATCTTTTCGTCAACGGACGCCATTTTTTACTTTCTGTTCATTCCCTTACCAAACTTTCATCTGAAACAAGAAATCCCATTGGCTGATTAATTTTAGCGTATTGCGTCATCCTTCTTCTCGAGCCCAACTTTTAAATAGCAACTGATGTCAAGGGTTAGTGCGAGGTAACGAATCAATAACCCTTGACTTGTGAAGATGATATAGTAGACGCATTTTCGAAAAACAATTGTATTTTTCTTCATTTGTCGACTCGATATATCACAAGGAACTCGAATAAAAGACACCACAGACTCTTCCATGGCTGATTTATATATGTATGTTGTTTCAGCAGTAAACTAACACACAATATGACTTCAGTTGATCCATAGTCATCTTGTCAATACAACCTATCACTGGGTCAAATGTTATCTGATGCGTTTCATACCGATTGTAAGGTCGTTTTTGGCACACTAATTTTGACTGCAGATCACTCCGTTTACTTGATTAAGATTTTAGTCATAGGGCTCATGGTGGATGTGACCGATCAGTGGGGAGTGTTTACTCCTCCTAGGTACATGATCCCACCTATGGTATGTCCATGGGTCCGTGCTTGCCCTTCTCATAATTTTGTATTTTTTGTGGTATTTATGAGATTGCCCAGTATTAGTGATCTTCATTTGTTCCTTTACATGTAATTCTCAGAAAGATATCATGATCATCATTTCACAGTTAATGTATTAGGACAGTTGACGCACTACGGATGAATAAGTCGGAGACGGCAATATATTACAAAAAAGAATGATTGAATCCGACCGATATTAAATGTATCTCCAATTTCATAAGTATATCAATTCACTGTACATGGACACAGCAAATTGCCGAACTGCACAATGCTATTGTGTAACAATTGACCTGAAATGATTTTGCTAATTTCTTTTATTTATCGACATTTATGTAATTTTACGGATTTCAATGTAAACAATATTGCATATTATGAAAATTCATAACGGGTACTGGGAAATAAATTCACCGGAATTGTATTTGAAACCGTAACAGAGGACAGTTTTATAGTTACTAGACACTTAATTTTAAAGTATAAAAAGAAATCAACCTCATTTCGTGTAATTCTGCAGTCATTGAGAATAAGTATGTACTTCGTTAAAATATCTCAACAAGTGGATGACATCAGCAAATGCATAAAAAGTGGTTTAAAAAGATGGAATTCTCATCTTAGTGTGTTATTACTTCAAACATTTTTTGTTTTGAAAGGAAGCAAACTCCGGTGTCGGTAATGCACACTGAGGTTAATAGAAATGTAGTGACAGCACAGAAACTCGGCACGAATTAACCCTTTCTATTCTATTACACTGTAAATATAGCACAGATGGTGCCAAATTTTAATTGTCGAGACACTGTGTTGACACAGTTTATTTTGAACCGATCATAAAAGTAAACAACCCGAGCTGACAACCCTGAAGGTCATCTTCTCCAAAAAATACAGCGTCTCACTTTAAAACCTTCCTGAGACTTTTAACTTTTCAGATTCAAATTGACACCGTAAATAGCACCGTGATACACACAATTACACAGAATAATCCTAGGGAAATTTACAAAGCCTACAGAGTTATCTTTAAATATTGATTTTAACATTTCAAATCTGTCTGTAATAATGATGGAGATAACAGTAATACAGGTATGGATCTAACGCTAAGTTATACTTTTGAAGAGCTACATGTAGATGCTACAATATCATGTGATGAAGTTTGTAATGTGTTATATAAAACACAAGATACCCATGGGGAACATCGCTCACCTAAGTCACCATGGCCCATCTTTAAAGATTGCCCCCATGTATTTGCATGTAAAACTGTGATATCCTATTGTGGCCCCAACCTAGCCCCGGGGGCCATGAATTTACAAATTTGAATTTGCACTATGTCAGGGACCTTTCATGTAATTGCATTTTGTTTTTCTGGCCCAGTGGTTCATGAGAGGATTTTTAAAGATTTTCTCTATATATTTGTATGTAAACCTTTCATCCCCTATTGTAGCCGACCCTAACCCGGGGCCTGTAGTGTTAACAAACTTAAATCTGCACTGTGTCAGGAAGCTTTCGTGTAAATGTAAACTTCCCTGGTCCAATGGTTCTTGAGAAGATTTTTCAAGATTTTCTAAATATATCTCCATGTGAAACCTTTATCTCCTATTGTAGCCCACCTTACCCCGGAGGTTGTGATGTTAACAAACTTGAATATGCGCTAAGTTAGTAAGCTTTCATCACAATATAAACTTCTATTGCTCAATGATTCTTGAGAATAATTTTTTTTAAAGATTTCCCCAATATATTTGTATGCAAAACTTTGATCCCCAATTGTGGCCCCATCCTACCCCGGGGACATGATTTTAACAAACTTGAATCTGCACTATGTCAGGAAGCTTTCATGTAAATTTCCGTTTTCCTGCCCCGGAGGTTTTTAGAAAAAGATTTTTAAAGATTTTCCCTATAGAATTGTATGTAAAACTTTGATCCCCTATTGTGGTCCCATCCTACCCCACGGGGCCATGGTTTTAAAATATCTTGAATCTGCACTGACAGAAAGTTTTCATGTAAATGAATATGTTCCTGACCCAGTGGTTCTTGAGAAGAGTTTAAAAGATTTTCCCTGTACAACTTCCCTGATTCTCTATTTTGTCTCTAACCTGCCCCCGGTGGTTATGGTTTTAGCAAACTTAAAATCTTGAGAAAAGTTTTGATGACCCTACCCTATTTTCGCATTCTATGATTATCCTCTTTTTGAATTAGGCATGCCCCTTCATTTGGACAAACTTGAAAGCCCTTCAACCATGCTGTTTGGTTGAAATTGGAGCAGTGGTTCTGGAGAAGAAGTCGAAAATGTGAAAAGTTTACAGAGAAATGGAAAGACGGACGGACTACGGACAACGGGTGATCAGAAAAGCTTATTTGTTCAGGTGAGCTAAAAACGAAAGCTAGTAAATCATCAGGTATTGATAACTTGTTGAATGAATACTTTTGTAAATTTCATGATATTTTTACGCCAGTGTTGTCACGTCTATTCAATATTATCTTTGATCAAGGCACATTTCCAACACGTTGGTCTGAGGGAATTATTTTCCAATCTTTTAAGACAGGAAATGCTAACGACACTAATAACTATAGAGGCATAACTTTGGTGAGTTGTTAGGCAAAAACATTTACCTGTGTTTTAAATTATTGATTGTTAAAGTGGTCTGACGGGAAGAATGTTGTGTCAGATGCTCAGTGTTGTTTCAAACCAGGTGTTGGTACTGCATATGCTATATTTTCGTTACAAAGTGTCATAAGTAGAACGTTATCTCGCAAAATAAGTTATTTTGCTGGTTTGTTTATCATCAAAAGGCTTTCGATAATGTTAATCAAAACGAGTTATTTTTATAATGATTTCGTTGTGGCATAACTGATAAACTACTTTTAATTATCAAATCATTTTATAACAACTTCAAATCTTGTGTAAGATTTCAATCAAAGTTATCGAACTTCTTTTCATGTTCAAACGGATTAATGCAAGTTGAGAGAGTGTCCGCCTTTCTGTTCTCTCTATGTGAATGATTTTGAGAATGCAGTTACGTGTATTGATAAAATATGTGAGTAAATTGACTTTAAGGATATACATGAAGCATTGTTTTGCTAATGTACGCTGATAATACTGTGCTCTTTCCTGAATCAGCTACAGGTTATAAAACATATCAAATACTTTATCAGTGGATTGTAACGAATGGGGTGTTAATGTTAACATTTAAAAACAGTTCTTGTCTTCCGTAACGGAGGGAAAACAAACCCCACCAGCAAATGGTTTTACACTGGTAGCAAACTATAAGTTGTTGACAGCTTTAATTATCGTGGTCTTACTTTAAATTGTAATGGTAAATGTATAAAATCTCAGTGTATTATCGCTGAACAGGGTAGAAAATATATATACTAAATTCTTCGAGTTCTTAACATTCTCTCACTGAATGTCGTATCTAAAACAACAATTATGTAAATAATTGCATTTATGTGTTGAATGCTGTTTTTTTTTTTTTTGTATGTAAATGTTAGTAAGTTAATATACTTTTTGAATTGTTTGTAACTCTGTGGCTTTGATTTTTCAATATATGTAATGTTACTGGTCTTCTCCCAGGCCTTGCAGGTGTCAGGTGCCATATTATGTAATTTTTCCCAGTTCTGCAGTTGCGGCAGACTTGTTACGCAATTCCGAAATTTTCCATGGCCAAATCTTACCCCCTTGTCTGATAACAGCCAGTCAAAATTTATTATCGTTGTCACTTGTTCTGATGCTGTCGGTAACTGACCAGTCAGCCTTGGGTCATTCTCGCTTCATCGAAGCTATTGATAGCATCAAAAATTTGGCACCCCCACCACCACCCCCATCTTTTCCTGCCTTACTTGCATTGATATGTTTGGCCTTTGTATTTTTGATGTGCCATCTTTTTGCTGTAGACCTGCATGTAATCAATTTTATAATTTTTGCATATATTGTTCTTCCGTAAATTTAGGGGATCAGCATATTGATTTGTCATTATGTATTGTGTGAATAGTTTTTGGTCTGATCCCTTTATTATATTATATATATCTTTTTTCTTATTTCCGTCATTTGAATAAATGACATATTTCATCTCTACATTGGTGTTGATGTTATTGATCTAAACTCAGCATAAACTGAGCTGCGGTGAGTTTGTGCAGCATGAGGAAACATAAACTGTATTTAATACTTATGTTTCAAGTATTTTGAATTATGGTAGTGAAATTTGGGGCTTTAACCCAGGTAACAACGATGAAAAGGTGCATGTAGACGTTTGTAAGCGAATTTCTAATGTAAAGAAGTGAACTCCAAGTTATATGGGTTACAGGGAATTTGGTCGTGTGCCAATGTATAATTCACGTATGTTAAAAATTGTTAACTATTGGTTGAAATTTATCAAAACTGAAACTTGTATTCTTCTATCTATGTATGATAACATGTTAATTCGCATTCATAAGACATGCAATTGGCGTTGTCAAGTTAAGCGTGTATTATTGTCGAGAGAATTTAGTTATGTATATGGTTCAACCGCTAGGTTGACAATGAAGTTTTATTTCTAGAATGTCTCAAACAGTAAATGACAACTTCATGCAGTCACGTAATGATTAGTTTGATAATTCCCCCAAATTTATTCTGTATAAATATCGTATTGATAATATTGCTATTCAGGTTTACTTAACAAAACTTATCCCGAAAAAATTATTTAAGTCTTAACAAAATTTAAATTGTCTGCTCACCAGCTGAGAATAGAACAAGGTAGACAAGACAAGATTGCTTGTGTGAATTTTGTAATTAAAACGAAATTGAGGATGACTATCATTTTATTTTAATATGCCCGTTGTACAAAAACCTCAGATCTGTATTTATTAAAAAGTATTATTGGTCCCGTGGTTTTATGTT
Source organism: Ostrea edulis (assembly GCF_947568905.1). Classification (NCBI taxonomy): domain Eukaryota; kingdom Metazoa; phylum Mollusca; class Bivalvia; order Ostreida; family Ostreidae; genus Ostrea; species Ostrea edulis. Next base: position 43,753,574 of record NC_079170.1, read on the forward strand.
TAAACTGGTACAACTGATGTTAATTCAAAATAGAAAGCAACTTTGTAATCTGCGTAAATATCTGAAAGTGATTTACTCTTGTGATCTAGCCAAACTGTCATCGAATATATATGTATGTTATGTAGACTTTACTTATAATTCTGTTCATGTATGTCGCTCCACTTTTCGTATTGTATGGAGCTTTTTTGTTTATACTCTGTGATTGGATATGCATTATGCTGTTGAGCCGGAAGTCTTAAACCCAATAAACAATACAATACGTCACACCCCATTACTCACCATGAATTCTGCCATCTTTAAAATAAAGCCATTAAACAGTCCACGTCTCACTGTGTACAGGCCGGTGATTGTAGGATATCAAGCAATGGTGGGGTGGATGTGATCTAATGATGTTTTTCTATACCTCTGTGGTACTTACGATAGTAAGTAACCAATGGCGTAATTTCAATGTCAATTGGTGTTACTTACTCGATTTGAAGCAAAACAAATGATAAAAAGGACCTCAAAGTTTTTCCATATTTTAAAATTGAAAACTAATTGCGCCAAATTTGGTAGTTATACTTTAATGGACCTCAAGAAAAACTGAGTGGTAGATATGCAACTTTTTGTTTGTTTGGTAAATCGGGTGAGTTTTAATGGAGTTTTTCGTAATTAAAATGTTGTTTTTAAATGACATATTAGGGAAAATCTTTTAATTTGCGTTTACACTTATCATTGTGACCGAAGAGTATCCTTTGCAACATTACACTGCCTTTAAATGCATCCCGTGTTTGCGGTTATAGAGCATTGAAGTCGGAAGACGTTGTGGTATGGTGATAAAAAGGGGGTGGTTATAGTCATTCGGGTTTTGAAACAGAATGGGTATCGCCGTCAGTCATTTGGTCAGCGACCGACATCTCTAGTTAACCAAGTGGGCCAGGGGAAATCTGCCAGACACCAGACATAACATATATGTTTGAATTGTTGTCAAAGGTATATGTATTTTAATTATCTTTTATTCAATTCATCATGGTTATGTTTCACACTGTTTGGACTATTTGACATTCTTACAGGGCTCACAGCGGATGTGACCGGTGTACGGGGGATGCTTACTCCTCCTAGGCACCAGATCCCACCTCTGGTATCCAGAGATCCGTGTTTGTTCAACTCTTTATTTTGTATTACTTTTGGGAGTTATGAGTTTGATCATTGTTTTTTTTATCTTAGCCTTTCATAAGGAAGGTGAAGATAATGCAGAGTGATCAATCTCATAACTCCTACAAGCAATACAAAATAGATAGTTGGGCAAACACGGACCCCTGGACACACAAGAGGTGGGATCAGGTGCCTAGGAGGAGTAAGCATCCTCTGTCGACCGGTCACACCCGCCTTGAGCCCTATAACCTGCTCAGGTAAACGGAGTTATCCGTAGTCAAAATCAATGTGCCCATAACGGCCTAATAATCGGCTTGAAACACGCCAGACAGCATTTGAACCAAGGATAGGTTGTATTGACGAACTAGATCGTTATAACGACCATAGAATTTGCGAAATGCTGACTTCAATCGAGACTATTGAAACTCCTGTACAATCAACTTGTTTGTCAGTAGGTTGCCTCGATTTAAAAAGTGACACAGAACAAACTCTTGCACATCGAATCAGTTGAAATATATAAACATCATATGCAGATGATAATGGAATATTGCTACATAAATATGGGAAGTTGACGATGGAGAAACTGAAATCATCCCGTTTGTCATACAGTTGAGTTGTCAGTTTGCCGTTAATGTCTACTTTCAATAAAATATCAAAGTATGAAGCAAAAGTGGACGACTCTGTGGTATCTTTTATTTCGAGCTCACAGGGATATATCGAATCGACATATGAATGAAAGTTATTGTTGTTAATAGACAAAACGTTGTCAAAGTTTTTGAATAAATTTTGCTTCATATGAATATACAAACAGGTCAGCTAACAAAGGATCACAATTCCATCAGAGTGTTGGAAGACCTGATCATCAAAGACCACGAAGATATTGTCAAAGAGGAACTCTAACATATTTTTCTATTTCAACTTTAGAGTATTTGTGTGTGAAATCAGAGTAGTGTTTAACAAAGTAAGTTTTTAGACCTTATTGCAATTAACGATGTGTCTAAAACAATTAATCATTGATACTAAACTGAATTTCAGAATTTACTATTGCATTAGTATGGTTTTCAACTATCTATTTTGTATTGCTTATGGGATTTATGAGATTGATCAAAGTTCGTTATCTTAACCTTTAGTATTTGAACAGCGTATTATTTATTGATTGTACTAATATCTCAATATATTCTTGTTTTTTCAGCAAAGAATGTTAAATTTCCATAAACCTCTTCCAAACTTAAACTCCCTGATTTGAGGATGTAATATTACAGCAGAATGATCTGACTTATAACTATTTACATTATTTTCGACAACAGAATGGTAATAATCCGTGTCTAATCGACACTCATTTTACAGAAGAAATGAAACAAACAGTTAGAAATGAGTGGGGATATGACACCTATCTTAGCTTCCATGCGTCAAAGGTGAGAGGAATTACAATTTTGTTGAATGACAATAATCATTTTAAAGTATATGATCAAGTCTCAGATAATTCTGCCGTTAGATATTACCTTAGAAAGTAAGAAAATTACTTTACGAGTCATAAATGGACCAAATGAAGATTGCCCAAAGTTTTATGAAGATATTTCTAATATCATTGCCGAATTTAACAATGACGGTGTTATGACAGGAGATGAGATCCAAATAGGGACTATTTTAACTATTTGCATATCAATAATCCTAGGGCAACGCAAATGGTTCTTGAACAAATGAATCCATACAATTTAGTAGAGATTTACAGATAATTTCCCCCTGAAGATAAAAGATATACACATACATGGGAAAAAAGCTATCCTGTTGAAACAAGCATTTTATGCTCGTTTCTAACAGTCTCTTGTCAAGTCTATTTGTGCATTTTTTACCCAGCAGAATAACATATGATTAATCGTTTATATGAATGAATGAATCGTAGATTCTAAAACGAGTTTTCAAAAAGTAGATTTTACGATGTAGTACATGTGGATCGTAGAACCGATTTAAAATGTCGTTAGTGTGATTTTAAAAAAATCAATTCTACGATTTAAAACATCGTTCATACGATTTAGTAAATCGTACAAACGATTTAAAAAGTCATTTGCACGATTTTAAACAACGTTTACTAAGTACATGTATACGATTTAATAAATTTACAAAATCGTTTCTATGATTTAAATGATCATTTGTACGATTTAAGAAATCGTACACACGATTTGAAAAGTAGCTTCAGCGATTTAGTAGTTCAAATAAACATCTTCTTAAAAATCTCATATGCAATTTACTAAATCGTAGAAAAGACATTTTAGATCTCCGTGTCTGCGTCCTTCGTGCGTTAGGCAAGTAAGTATATGTAAGTAAGTAAATTACATGTACATGTAAAGTCGGTGCCAAATACATTTAACAAGTAAACACGAGTTTTTCTTTTCTGGACTCGCTATACGTCTGCCCGATTCTTGTGAATTTTATTTTACAAAAACATTTTGAGCTGAATCTGCGACTCTGTTGATATTCGACACCCACTTAAGGTATTCAATGTATAATGATCATATTTCATATCTAATAAATGGATGGTGGAATATTTGTAATCATGATATCATTTTGAAGGGTTCATCAAATAAAAATAATCCACCATAGGAATTTTCAAAATTTTGTTTACTGCTCGATTTATTTCAGCTAGAATTTAACACTGAAGTATATGGGGAAAGCATGTGTTATTACAATATTTTAAAAACAAATCGTATTTTCATACTAATCTCTTGGTAGAAAGTTACATACACTTCTTTCTTCTTATGAAGATATGAAATAAAATTAATCATTGACCACACACATTTTTAGAAAATCAGATTTTTCTTATTTTTACAAAGGGCAGACAACTCTTCCAAAAAGCCTTAAGTGCAAAAAGGTCAGCTTCTAATCATTTATCAGTCATGTGAATTTTTTCTGCTTCACTTTCATCATTATTTAACAATAAACTTTTAAGCTGATCTAAATCCTTCAAAATTGTCCATTATCCCTTCATTATACATGGAATACCTTAATAGAATAAACAGCTACACTCACAATAGAATGAGTAGCACTAGAATTTGATGGAAGTGTTACGTATAATGTTATATGAACCGGATGTGTTGGAATACAATCATGACCCCGAGCACAGATGAACTGTTCCCATCTTCCGAAGCCGTTTAAGCACGATCTGCTGGTACTAGCACTTTAAAAAGCTAACATATACTGTGCCATTCTGGCCGAGAAGTCAAATAAAAACGTCATATCTGTGACACCGTTCTCCTTCACCTTTGTCTAAATGTTTTGCTAAAGATGTAATCCTGTCAAAAAGGAAAAATATGAATTAGAATTCTGTTATAATTGCCAAAAAATCTTAAATTTCTATTTGATAGACCAAGTATGCTATTATTACCGTACCATTCATGAGTTACGTTACTTATGGAATATTTATGAAACTCTGCAAATTTTGTAAAACCAAACTTATCAAAAATATAAGGCCAGAGCGGTGCAGATTACAATTCTGGTAGCGCCACAGTGCCTAAAACGTTTTCTTTCTTAGTTTGGTTTTTTTTTTTTTTTTTTTTTTTTTTTTTTTTTTTTTTTTTTTACATGTAATAGTCTGAACTATTTAAGTCGGAGGTGATATGAACCAATTATTGTCAACTGACCAATAACTGCTCAAAAGCATCTACGCCACTCGTTCGTGTACACCAATTATTTGAACTGAAATTATTACATTTCCTATTGTACTTATTTACAAATATATTACAAGTATACTGTCCCCACAACTTATCGGGTGACCCTAACACCAACAATTGCATCTCCAGTCGTCGCAATCAGGTTTTCTAAATATATCAGCAATTACATTTTCTGACCTTCGTATTCACTTTGGTGAAGGAAATATTCATATATGTATTCCTTATAAAAGTTATGAGATTGATCACTGTTCCTTAGCTTTACCATTCATTTAACAGGTCAGATTTTTATCTCATACGTGTGGTGTATATTGGAAGTGAGATAAAGCATTAGCTTTAACACACGCCCGTTTGATAAAACACTTCCGGTCCGAACTACTGTTGACACTGTCCCCGCTTGGATGATATTTGCTGTGTTTATGCATATCCATGCATGAAATAAAGCGCAAAACTAATTATTCTTTATCTATTTAGAATTTCTTTTATAGTAAAATTAAAAGATGTTGCCCCCACTGACATATAATGCAAGTTACCGGCCACAAAAATGCCAAGTCGGCCTGTAACTACTCAAAAAGTACGATCAGAAAACAAAAATATGTGCACACTATTACCATCGACAATGAATAGACCGTCTACTGGACAAGCCTAATCGAAAGTACCTCGACATGCTGCGGTACCAAGTATTCACAAGCACGGTCTCTTTTTTCTGGAACATATTACATGTAACAAATCTCATCAGCTTTACTTACTAGGTTAGGTATATTTAAAGTGCCTCCGGATTTCCGCTCGCCCTCAGATCCAAAGAAACTACGTAAATAAAATCCAAATGCACAAACACTTCTACTTTTCATTGTAAACTGTTGAATATTCTAATATCGCTGCATTGAAATATTACTTTCATCGATCGTTAATTCGTTATTACAATTGTTTATTTCAAAACGACAACGACATCAAACTTTTATCAGAAGCTCAGGCCTACGTCAAATAATAAATACTCGGTCAATATGTGTTACTTTGTTGGAGTGGCAAAACCATTATAAATTATAAACTATAATCCCTTTTAAAACAATTTTCATCCATGGTTTCTTTTATAAAACTGCCCTTTTGTACTGTGGATTAATGGTTTATAAGTGCAATATTTTTTCCCGCTTAAGGTAGACAGCTTAAGCACGATGTCTGAGCCACGGATTCTAAACAAATTCAATCAGTTGTTTTTACCATACTGGGGATCATCTCAAAATTAAGTGAAAAGAAGAAGCATGGGATAAATAGAACATCCATAATTGCGTATTTTGATATTTGGTTTATCCAAATCGTTGACATGGTGTATTTATTCGCGAGGCTTGCCGAATAAATACACCATATCAACTCGTTGGATAAACCAAATATCAAAACACGCAATATAGATATCCTCTATATATTAAAGGTATATCAAACTTCCGGGTCAGGGTCACATTTGTAAAATCATTATCGAATTTTCAATACGAAGAGAGATGATTTATGTTACATAAGGAACATTTAATTTGGAGTGACTTCCTAATGATCAAGATTTATTTGTTGTATGATTTAAATAAATACAACATAACTGATGCAAAACTTATACGATACTAATTTTGATGTACCAGATGCGCATTTTGACAAATAAGGTCTCTTCAGTGATGCTCAAGCGAAATGTTGGAAATCCAAAATATCAATAAACTTGTAAGAGCTAAAAGGAAAACAGGGTGTCAAATACTGGTGCTAAACAAATTAGAGCCAAATTCGTTTAAGGATAAGAGTTCTGAATGAGGGAGATAATCCTTAATTTTGAAATGAATTTCTAAATCTTATCACATAAATTAAATATGCATCCGTATTTGCAAGCTAGAAACGAAGTACTTAGCTACTGGGTTGTAGAGACAATCGGGGACTAACAATCCGCCAGCTGAGGCCTCGACCCAGGGGTCGTAGGATAAAACTTAAACGGTACCAATTTTGATGCACCAGATGCGCATTTCGACAAATAATGAGACAATCCTCAGTGATGTTCAAGAAGAAATTTCGAAAATCCGAAATAACAATAAACTTGTAAGAGCTGAAAGGAAAAACAGTGCGAAAGACTGGATCCAAATCCGTCTAAGGATGAGAACTATGCACGAGGGAGATGATCCTTAGTTTTGAAATGAATTTCTAAATTTTATCACATAAATTAAATATACATCCGTATTATCAAGCTAGTAACGAATTAATTAGCTACTGGGCTGTAGAGACCCTTGGAGACTAACAGTCCATCTGCAGAACTACTCCATACATTTACCTTTCAGGACATGTAGAATATGAAATTCAAAAGTTACCCGACTGAAGTGCGTAGCAGCTCCACTCCCTTCAATTTTCAACATTTTAGTTTGTGATGGCTTATCATGGCTATCGAAAAAGAACCTAATAATACAAATAGAAGATGCAACAATACCATATGATGATCAATCTTACATTTTCCCACAATATTGCATTGAGGTAATTAAATTAGTAACCCAATATATCACTTACTCATACCACATATAATTCAGAGGCGGATCCTGAAAATATTCCAAAAGAAATACTGTAGAATCATTTCAATTCGTGGGGGCCAAATTTCGTGGATTGCTGAATTTTTACGGGTTCGTAGGGACGTAATTTCGTGGTTTTACATATGTGTAAGAAAGATACCTCTGGAATGTTTGCTTTTTTTTCAAACAAGTTATCTTTCTTAATGTTAGTATTTACTAGATGCGTGTTCAATAGAGTTAGCTCTCGCTCTGTTGAGCACGTCTCTGATATCAAGTCCTGATTAAACTCAGTATTTTCTACTTTGAAATAAATTCGCCAGAAGGCAAAATAAGTTATCCTGAGTGAATGTTCTTTTTACTGGTCAGTTCTTACAAAGATGACAGCGCTTAAACAGTGGTTAAAGGCAGGCAAGCTTAAAAAGGTAGACAATGTTGTGCGTGAATTTTCTCTGATAAAAGAAATACTGTAGAATCGTTTCAATTCGTGGGGGCCAAATTTTGTGGATTGCTGAATTTTTACGGGTTCGTGGGAACGTAATTTCGTGGTTTTACATATTTGTAAGAAGGATACCTCTGGAATGTTTGCTTTTGTTTGAAACAAGTTATCTTAATGCTAGTATTTACCAGAGGCGTGTTCAATAGAGTTAGATCTCGCTCTGTTGAGCACGCCTCTGATATCAAGTCCTGATTAAACTCAGTATGTTCTACTTTGAAATGAATTCGCCAGAAGGCAAAATAAGTTATCTTGAGTGAATGTTCTTTTTACTGGTCAGTTCTTACAAAGATGGCAGCGTTTAAGCAGTGGTTAAAGGCAGGCAAGCTTAAAAAGGTAGAAAATGTTGTGCGTGAATTTTCTGTCCCCGATTCTCTGGTCATTAATTGGGACCAGACTGGCTGTCAGTTTGTTCCTGGTGGTGAGTGGACCATGGAAGGGAGGGATCTAAACAAGTTCCTGTTGCTGGCATTGACGACAAACGCCATATAATAGTTGTCTTTATTCGTTGAGGATGTAGATTCGTGAGTAAGGGGTACCCACGAATTCCACGAATATTGAGCCACCATGAATTCTATTGATTCCACAATGTAATATTTTGCCTCCAAAGGAGATAATGGCACATGATTTACATTTTAAAACAAATATTCAACAAAAGGGAGGAAGCCTAAATAACCTCTCTAGATCCACCACTATACATACAATATATTAATAGGACATACTAATGACCGACCGATCACACCCACTGTGAGCCCTATATTTTGATCCGGTATACCGAGGTATCAGTAGTGAAAATCAGTGTGCTAAGAACGGCGTAATCATCGGTATGAAACAAGTCAAACAGCATTTGACCCAATGATAGGTTGTATTGGCAAACTAGATCGTTATAACGACCATAGAATTTACGAAATGCTGATTCTAAACGAGGCTGTTGAAACTCCTGCACAATAAACTTGTTTGTCAAAAGCCTGCTTTGATTTCCAAGCAGACCATACGCAGAACAAACTCTTGTGTATCGAATCAGTTGAGATATATAAACACCATATGAAGGTGATCATGCAATATTGCTACATAAGTATTGGAAGTTGACGATGGAGAAGCTGAAATAATCCCGTTTGTCATTAAGTTGAGTTATTATTCATTATTGTATGCCGTTAATATCAACTTTCATATCACCGTTAACAACAGAGGTTATGTGTCGCGGAAAGTTTTGACATGTTAAAAGAACAATCACTGCTACGACCCTGAGCGCTAACCATCAGTTTTAATTCTTGGAACTTCACCTACAGCTAGTGAGATGACATCTCAATATCAGTGAAAAATTCTCGACGACAGGTAAAACAAAAACATTTCTGAAATATGTTCAAGTTGTAATGAAAGTTGAAGATAACGAACAGTGATCAATCTTATAACTTCTAAAAGCAATACAAAATAGAGAGTTGGGCAAACACGGACCTCTGGACACACTACAGGTAGGATTACGTACATAGGAGTATATGAATAAATTCTGAAAAACAGTCAATTCGTGACCCTTCCCTTTACGCACCTAATTTTGGTCAAAAGTCCAGATTTGGCACTAAAAATGGCTGAGTAATTTGGCAAGTGTTTGACTTTGACATGCCCTTCGTTTAGGAAATCCTGGATCCGCCACTGAGTCCTGTATGTGTTTCTCCTAGCTTCCCCAACGGTCATACTGATCCCAACGTAAATTTTAATTCACGTATGAGTTTTATCTCATTCTATTTTTACCTCTTTTCTCGCAGAATATTTTCAAAATTCTGGGTCTATCCACTACATTCTCTCTCACTGGACGACAAGCTGTACTGTTTACCACCTTTGCGCATGCGTCTGAAGACCGAGAGGAAGAGATTCAATTGTTTTTGTATAGCCCATCAAAAAGTATTTATATCGCAGTAAAACGAGAATTTTCAACTTTAGATAACTGTTATTTTCGCAAAGTTAATTCATTCAACTATGTAACAAATTTTTTTAAAAGGTCAGGGGAAATTGTCATATCATGATTTTTGCGCAAAATGAGCTGTAGTTTCTTTTTAATTAGCTAAAAGAATATATATCTATAATACATGTGTATAGTACTATACAATGAAAATGAAACAGACAATAAAAACGAAATTATGTTCAATGAGACACAAATAAACAACCACAAATAAACTGTGTCAATACACAGGTTGGTTATGCACACAAACACTGCATTAATTAACATACAACTGTAATTAACATTGTGTTTAGATATGTAATTGACAGTTTTGCAGATGTAATTAACACTTTAATAGTTGTAATACACCGACACAGAGCTGTAATTAACACGGTGTTGGTAGATATAATCAACAGTGTTGGGATGTGTAATTAACACTGTGATTGTATATATTGGATTTTAATCACTTTTTGACTGGTACACCCCGCCACAAAGAGGTTGTCTTTGATGTCCACACATAAACCCCATGGAGTGTATAGATCACAGTGAATGTAACGGAGGAACTGTCCGTCCTGATTTAGGATGTGGATACGGTAATTTTTAATTTCTGATGTCAGGATGTGACTCTGGCTGTCTGTAGTGATGCCGACTGGACAAAATAATTCATTGATATTAGACGGATGACCATTGTATCTAAATCGAAGTTTTCCAGACTGATTGACCACCACTACTGCTCCAGCTTTCCAGTCAGACACACAGATATCCAGGTTCCTGTTCTCACTTATGTATTTATTGCTACTATAGCGCTCAGGTGAATAGAGAGGACGACCCTTATCATCAAACTGAATGGTTTGTGTATCTGTGGAGCCAGAGTAACGAATAACTTTGGATTGTTTTCCATCATCGCTGTCCATGGTAACAAGGAGATCATCGGAGGAGGTAATGCAGACATTCCGAGGTCTCCATCCCTGTAGCGTGATCACGCTCTGTATCTGTTTATTTTTCACTAAGTTTACAGTTTTATTATAAGGGTCAGTATAAAGAACATCTCCGTCCCGTGTCACTGTTATGTCCCATGGCCAGTACCCTGACTTGGTTCGTATTGATGTCAGTAGTTTACCCTGAAGGTCGAGGAGCTTCATGCAGTTGTTATTCCCACATATCCAGACTTCATTTTCACTGAGACAGCTAACATTGCGTACTGGTGTTAGAACTTCATACCCAATGTCAATGGTGGCAGTAACTCGCGGTTCATCAAGCAGTGGGTTAACTGGAACAGGCGTAACAGCTTCTGGAGACTTTATTAGTTTGACTGGAAGAGATGATACAGCTTCTGGTGACTGCATTGGTTTGACCAGAGGAGACGATACAGCTTCTCGTGACTTCATTGGTTTGACTGGATGAGATGATACAGCTTCTGCTGACTTCATTGTGTAGTCATGTTCTTCTTTATTAATAGATAATGATGACAGACAACCAAACATTTCACGGAGCTGGTCTGTGTTTATTATCTGAGGAGAGAAACTTGGTAATGTAACTCGGACTTTATGAGGCAATTTTCTGAACTCGTTATTCCTAGATTCGTAGGTAGAGATTAGAGAGATATCATTGGATTCTAATAGTGCCTTCAGGTTTAGAATAATTTGTTTAAGTTCTGTAAAAACGTGTGTGATTTCATCTGTGCTTTTATCTAAGGCAGCCATATGTTTAGTTTCCATCTCCACAATGTAAGCTTTTCGTTGGTTGACAATGGTGGTGATCTCTCGGTGCCAGATTTCTCCTTGTTGGTCGGTAGCTGTTGTAAGTTTTCCGTAATTGATTTTTATCTCATTTTTTTCAGTCTGGACACCAGAGGCCATTTGTTCAAATAGAGGATAAATTCTGCACTCTAGTTCTTCCAAATCGTTTTGTATGACTTCTGTTTTAGAACTGACGTTTTTCAAAACATCGCATAAGATATGCCCTCTATGTTCATCTAAGACGCAGGTAGAACAGACAGGAACGTCACATTCCTCGCAGTAAAGTTCACAGTGTTTGTTAGCATGTTTCGGACATTCTGAGTAGTTAGGGTTAGAACTTTTCTCTTTGAACGGAATGACTCGGTGTTTTCTAGACGAATCCAAAAGGTGTTTTCCTACACAGTTAGTACAAATGTTTATATTACAAAGTTCGCAGTGGCTCTGTAAGGGGACAATTTGACAGGAGTCACACAGTAGGACATCCTGGGCACTGCGCCGGGGATGCAGCATTTCTGACGTCGGGTTCACATAAGTAGTTCACTGTCAATAACGAAATAACCATTAAATTTTCAGTGCTAGTTCTCATTTGTAGAATATGGATGTGAAATTAAATAAAAGTGTTACATGTAAAAGGTTAAAACAATCAATTTACACGTTAGAATTATGTTAGCGTTATCTTCTTTTCATAATAAATAACCATAAATTTGTTTCCATACTAGAAAGGTATAATGCAACCCCCTCTGAATTCTAAACTGCGAGCAATTATGACTATCTGTGACAACCAGCCTATCTTAAAAGCAGCGAACATTAAGTGGGAAGAAATGTCCTTTTTTTTCATCTGTTACAGTCGAAATATGAAAGTTGAAAATAACGAACAGTGATCAATCTCATAACTCCTATAAGCAATACAAAGTAGATAGTTGGGCAAACACGGACCCCTGGACACACCAGAGGTGGGATCAGGTGCCTAGGAGGAGTAAACATCCCCTGTCGACCGGTCACACCCGCCGTGAGCCCTATATTTGACGTCACAATGTAGTGGACGGATGCTACAATGTAACTCAGCTCGGATTGAAAAGATCTAAGCTTATCACCGAGCACGGGTGGGGACATTTTTCATTTTAAAATGTAACGCCTGAGTATTGTGAAATGAAAGCGCTTGCGTTGAAAATTGATTTTGTGGGTATCTTTCCTTTTCACTGAATGCATATTATATATATACAATAACAAAAATAATTTATACACATATAATCTAACGCAGTCTTGTTCATAATTATGAAAGCATTGCTTGTAAATGTACATATAAATAACTTTTTGCGATAGCAATAATGCATGGGAAGTAGAACAGCTTTCTTCGTAAATCGAGTTCCATATACACATACACCATTTACATCCCAAACCGTCATCCCATCCCAAATCGTCGCCTAGGCGATGATTTGGGACAATATTGCACTATCATTAGGGGAGACGTTTTGGGATGAACTATTATACATCCCAAATCGGTGTCCGTCCTAAATCATCGCCTGCTAATATTTCATTGACGTTTTTAGGATATATTACACAGTTATTTTATTGTACCCCTCTTATATGGGGGTAAATAACTTTCCCTTGATCTGTTTCTCTGTCTTTCCACACCGCACCTATATCTCTGGTTTTTATCGACCTATTGGACTGCAATTTGTATGTATACTAGTGGAAAAAAGAAACTGCATTATTTAATATATGAAAAAAATAATAAAAAATAACAATGAACAAATTTTATTTTGTGTAATACTATTAAGAAACATTTCATAATTCATTAATGATAATGTCGAATAACGTCAATTTCAGCACACTCGAAAGACACTGGTATTCGAACTTGAATTAACAAAGTTAATAACGCGTGTGACCACCATTTGCATTCACGCATGCTTGACAACGGCGACTTATTGATCTCACTAAAGTGTTCAGAAATGCTTGAGGGATGTTGTTCCAGATGTTCGTTAAAGCCTGGCCTAAATCAGCCAATATCACTGGCTGATTTGGTAAACGGCGTAGACGTCGTTTCATTTCATCCCAGACGTGTTTGATCGGCGATAAATCGGGGGAAACAGCTGGCCAAGGCACGACATCGACATTCTGTTCATGAAAAAAAGTCCCTGACTACACGTGAAGCATATGGCCTTGCGTTGTTTTGTTGTACGCAGTTGTGTTAAGTAGGGCCTTAGAAATATGTCAGGAAAAAAGCATTATAAACAGATCAATTTTTGACAAATTCTGTACACAAAACCCTTATATAAAAAAGAATATGTATATATAATTAAGTGCATATTGACCTCCCATACATTTTTCACCAGACCGACAGTCTCTATATCAGCTGTATATCACGTGATCAAATATCAAGATAAAATCGTACCGTGTATGTATAAATGGTTCCATTGGCACGATATCCAGATATCAATGCAAGTTGAAGTTAATATAACTTCAAAACATATTAATTTCTTAATTTGAAAAGTGATGAGAACAAGTTTATCGTGACTTGTAACATGTCTAATTTTTGCATTCAATATACAAGATGCGGTGATTTTTGCATATACGAAGTTGAATTTAGCCTGAAAAAGATGTTTTCTGTTGAAGCCATCACTTGCTCCCCTAACTTTCCTTTTGCACTGAAGTTCACATGTCACATAAATCAAACATTTATCACTCAAAAACCTCGGGGTGTCGTGCCAATGATGAAATTTGTATGTACATATACCCTGTTTATGCAAATGAGTTCATTGTGAAAGTCACTATATATGTGAAGATTAGGGGCGATATCAAGATCACAATATAATATGGATATTACTTTAGCATGTATATTATATAAAGAAGAAATTGAAAATATTTCAATATCAAAGAGAATTAATATATCCCATTTGACAGAAACTTTTACACGATTGCGGTTTATTGTTTGACAGCGGTGGTAAATAACGAAAAAATATTTTCACATTTCCAACCGCAAAAGGAATGTAGATATGTACGTCATGACCTTCATCATGACGTATTTTTCATTGTGACGTCATATAAATGTGCCTGTGCGGTAAAGTACATTTTTTTACAGCACTGGTACATTATGAGGAAAGCCTTAACTCAGCCGCGTAGAGTGATATGATTTTTTTGTCTTTGTATGAAAGGTATCACATGGGGCTGAATAATGTCGTCTCGATAGCGTACACCGGTGAGATTTCCATTGACAATTTGTAGAGGGGTCCTTCCACGTGCTGTTATTCCATCCCACACCATAACGTTACCTCCATCGAATTGTCGATGTTGCACAACACGACGATACAAACAGACATCTTAGTCTGATGTTGTGCTCGCGCAGACGACTTGAACTGATTGGTCGAAGTCCAGGAATGCTACGAGCAGTCAAACTTGCTGTCTGGAAACGATTTCGCGGGTGCACACGTCTAATGTGGTTGTCCTGTCGACGCGACGTCATACGAGGACGCCCAGAACGTGGTATATCCCGAGTGTTACCAGATTGTTGGAAACGTCTCCATAATGACTGGATGGTGTTCCGATGAACTCAAAAGTGTCCTGCTACGATATTTTGTGTGCCATTCCAGCTTGAAGCATCCCAACAGCAAGATTACATTGGTTTTCGAAGAGTTGTGGCATGACAGAGGGGTAAATTTTGTCAAAACTAAAATTCTTTCCTTAACGAATAGTTTTACAATTCTTACTCCAAACAGTATTGCCCAGTAAAACTCGTGCGTACGAACACTTCAATAAAGAACATGTATTCACTAACCATGAAAAGGTTCATGCATCTGAGTGGGGTGCTATCCGATATTATTTAAAAACATCACCTTTATCGATTGTTTAGATTTTATAAATACAAACAATAAATGTAGAAAAATTATACTAAATTTTATAATGCACAGTTTCTTTTTTCTGCTAGTAGATTACAAGTGGCCCTCTGACATACCTCCCCAAAAATGAGAATTCTGGAATGAGAGTATGCTTGTTTGTTCATTTACTTATTTAGAGAGAGCGAGGGAACATCGCAACGAGTTAAACAAAAAATATAGAGAAATAAAGTGGAAGGGTGGGTGTTTCTCGAGGTTTTCACGATTGTCCAAACGGTAGGAAAGTGTCTAAACGGCGATTAAAAGGCGTAATCTAACATAATCTGAGGTCATTAACACATCTGCGGTGTACAAGACCTAACAACCCTATGTTCAGCAGAATGACCCTATAACAAAAGGCAAAACGATTTATTGTCGGACACATCTCTCTCTCTCTCTCTCGCTCTCTCTCTTTCTTTCTTTCTCTCTAGGGGACTGGACGAAATAAAAATCATATAGAAAACAATGACACCACCATCACCACCACCACCAAATACAATTTTTTCAATAGAAACAAAACTACTACCAACCAAAACCACAATAACAAATACTGTGATCATAATAAATCTTTTTTAAAAAGTATACAACAGAACAAGTAGAAGACACGAATCATGCTTGTAAAGTTAATAGAACCTTTTGTGGTCATAGCTCGACCACAGAAAAAGAAGAAGAAGAAGAAAGGGGAGGAGATGAGAAAGAGTTAACAAACAGGGCCATTTTGTATGTAAATGATGCTTCCAAATAGTTACCGCAAGGGGGACGGCAATTCGGAGTGTGAAGTTATGCCCATATCGTCTCCGGCGACGATTTGGGACGGGCGACTATTTGGGGTGTTATATAAGAAACCCAAATTTGGGGTGTAACACCGTTTTCTTGAAAGGTTACCCGTACAAACATGCTGTGATAAGTCTACGGGTCACATGCGTGGTTAAATTGAAATTGAAGAAGTTGATCTTACACAAATATTTTGCGCCTGAAGTGGAAGCTAAAAGGTGATTGAAATCAGGAACTGCAGTTTTCATGCGCCTATTACCCGCTCATTTTTCAGCGATAAGCTATATGGATTATTAAAATTGAACAAATAATTATGTTCTCCTTGGTTTTAGTCTGTTATACAGCTCAGACTTTCGTTTTGAATACGTTTTACCAAATGTTTAATATCATAATTCATTAATACGATAAGAGTAAAACTAAGTGGATTGAAAATCAACTTAGAAATTGGAATTTCAATCCAATGTTTCCAAGGGAGTCTGCGCCGAAAATTGTTCCCACCCGTGCGCGGCGATAAGCTTAGATCTTTTCAATCTGCGCTGAGTTAGCATCCGTTCATTGCACTGTGACTTCAAATGTTTTGACTATAACAGATGGACATCACGAATACTGTATATGTAAAACTTATACGGTACCAATTATGATGCACGAGATGCGCATTTCGACAAATAATGTATCTTCAGTGATGCTCAACCGAAATGTTTCAAATCCGAAATAACAATGAAGTTTTAGAGCTATTATAGCCAAAAACAGCGTGCCAAAAAAAGTGGAGTCAAATTCGTCTGAGGATAAGAGCTATGCATGAAGGAGATAATCCTTAATTTTGAAATGAATTTCTAAATTTTATAACAGCAATTAAATATACATCGGTATTTTCAAGCTAGTATTTCATTTCTTGACACTTAATGCTCGCCGATCTTATTATTTCTTTAATTCAAACACATACATTGTACATCTGTAACAGATTAAAAGAATTTACTCAAGATCATTCTTTTCTCGTTGTCAATGGTTATGAGTATATATTTTATAAAAATACATTTTACACTCTTACCTGGTAATTTTGATGGTCTTTACCATCATATTAGATACATCCCCCCTAAAATTCTGAAATTTAAGAATTTACGATAATGAATGTCAGCAAAAGTATCTTACCAATGTGTGTGATCATTCAAACAAATATATTATGCATTATAACGATTTGATGACACTGGAATGTGTATGTTATTTTGTCTTACCTCTAGTCTGATATTTCGATCTCGTGCTTCTAACATCTGTAAGTGGTGTGATCGATCCCGTGTACACACTATCTAGTATCATGTTACCTCCTGTTTAAATAAAATCGACCCAGCTCGTGATACAGTATTTGTACAGACAAATGTTATTATTTAGATAGCTCAAAACATTCATGTTTATAAAATCTCGTGTATATCATTTCAAATTTTATTCATTTCTTTTTCCTAGTTTAACCTTTAGTTAATAATAGAAATATAATAAACTTGTTTGACCATGATATATATAGAATGTACATGTATCTCTAAAATTAATGACCCGTCTGAAGAATACATGTTAGCCACGTTGAATCAGGGAGTTGGTGTTGACAATGATCATATTCCATTGCATGTTTTTGTACCAATTGAACCCCTGTATTTTAGGCAAATTTAGTTCAGGAAATACATGAACAACAGCAACCCACATCTTTGTAAAACTGTGTTAAGTGCCTGTGTATTTAGACGTGGTCGTTCTGCAAAGTTCTATTTCGTATATGTATATGTATATAGGGGTGTCAGTTGCCTATCTTGTTGCCAGCTTGTGAGATCTTTGTGACATTATGACAAGACATATTCAGGTTTGGTCTGCATAGCCTCCGTGCAGGTGGCGCCACTGCCGCACGGCTAATTAGGGCATAGTGATCGGATTTCAATAAGGCATGGACGCTCAGAATCGGAGTCCATCAAATACGACTACATAGCAGAAAATGTTACGCATCACCTTTAAGTAACGAAACATAGGGGTATTTAAAAGGGAGGTATTTATTTGACTTTTCTTCTTTATGTCATTATAGCTGTTGCATTCGAACCTACAAAAACAATTAATGCTCTTGGGAGCTTATAAATTACCGTTCTTTTGATATCCAATACATGTACATTTGTATATGGATGTCATGTTTCATTTATTGTCAGCGCTAATACATCGATGAGAAATTTCCACTAACACATTTCTTCGCTAAGAATAGCGAGTTCATCAGTTAAATTATTTATTGATATCTCAATACATGCTGCATGTACCTATCCTTTTATATTTTTGGATATAATTAATATACCTTGCTAAAGCTGATTGGTTGTTACACGTGTGGATGTGTCGGTAATTATGTACATGTGAATCCCCTCCACCCCATGAAAAAAATATATAGAACCAATGATTTATTCAAAATATGTGGATATTCCCGCAGACTAATCGTTCTGCATAGTCAGTTTCTACTTTATATAAGCTTTTGAGATTTTCACTTGAGAGATACTAATATATGAAAGTAATCGACGGAGAAATGGCATATTTTGAATAAATTATTGGTCCTGTATTTTTTTTTATTCGATAGAGGGGGTCTATATACTCTTTGTACACTCAAGGTGCTTATGGTTAAAAATACAGCGGAAAAATAAAATACCGAAAATCGCGAAACGCGGTTGATTTAGAAGACTGCATGCTTGTTCCAACTTATGAATAAGTTATAAATGTTTACAGCGGAACAAGTGACAGTGTTTTGGGTTGTTTTTTATGTCTTGGGGTACTATTTATGTTCAAATTTGATAGATTGGGTCTAAAGGGTAAATTTAACTGGTTTGTAATAGGTAGTTCACCTGTGTTGGGTGACATTCAAGGTTTCAATGCCTTGCGTGCAACAGAAAAGTAGAGTCGAAAGTTGTTATGTTGTATGAAATATAAAAGCCTCGGTGCGTAGCGCATTGATGAAAAAGTTTTCCGTCCAATTTTTCGTGTAATACATGCATCAAATAAAGAATTATAAGTTTTATTTCTTATTATTTAATTGTGTTTTTAAATTCGAAAAATAAATAGTTTCTCTCATCAAAAAGCTTGAATAACGTTTTTGAAATGGCGCGTAGGAATACCTATATGTAACAATGAAAACAACAACAAAATTAGCTGTGCGTTCAGGTCAGGAGGAATTATTGTGCAGAATTTTAAAATGGGTATTATACGCCAAATTAAAGGTGCAATGGTTAAAGGTTGAATTAGATATAAAGGAAGAGAACAAGTGGTGACAGGATGTATGCTGCATTGCGTTTGAGAAGACGTTGAACACTGATTGTGTTGTAGGAACGGTGGAATACGACTCTGCTCCATTTCAATATCAAGTAAAAAGCTCAACACCTCTTCATCTAAATTGCCCACGTTGACTGAGCCCCATATAACGCAGTTCAATTTCATTAATATTTACCAGATCAAAATCGAACTCATAAAGCAAACGATACATACCGGGAACTCATGTTTACATTCTGTCTACTTCTAGTTCTACCAGTCAGTGTCCTACGTCATCAAGTTGATTATTCTGCCACGTCAGCTCTGAGCCCATGTGCATTGTTCCTTTAAATTGATTTGTATTTTATTCATATCTTTGGTTGTGTTTATTTTTGTTAGCATCAAACAATTTATACATTTTGTTTACAATGCTTTTGTGGAAATTCCTATTCTGCAAATAGCACTAACGAGGAAGACGCATTCCATACAAAAGTAGTCCTGCGTGCTTAGTGCAGATGAACGCCGGACGATTTTTTTTTTTACTTAAGAAATGAAACTTATAATTCTTTGTTTGATGCATGTATCAAACGAAACATTGGAAAGAAAACTTTTTCATCAATGCGCTACGCATTTAATTATGTTTTTAAGATAGAAAAACAAATAATTTCTCCCATCAAAAGCTTGAATTAACGTTTTTGAAATGGCGCGTAGGAATACATATATGTAAGAATGAAAACAACAACAATGCGGCATGACTGTGCGTTCAGGTCAGGAACAGTTACTGTGCAGATTTTATAAATGGGTTATACGCCAAATTAAAGGTGCAATGTTTAAAAGCTGAATTGAATATGAAGGAAGATAACAACTGGTGACCGTATTTATGTTGCATTGTGTTGGAGGAGACGTTGAACACTGGTTGTGTTGTAGGAACGGTGGAATGCAACTCGGCTCCATTTCAATATAGAGTAAAAAGTTCAACACCTCTTCATCTAAAACGCACTCGTTGACTGAGCCCAATATAACGCAGTTCAATTTCATTAATATTTACCAGATCAGAAGTAGCCACTTACTCCGTCATGTTATCGATCTCGTAAAGCAGACGATTCATACCGGGAACTTGTGTAATCTGTCTACTTCTACCAGTAAGTGGTCTACGTCATCAAGTGGTCTACATCATCAAGTTAACTATTCTGTCACGTCATCGCCTATGTACAATGCATGTTGTTTCTTTAAATTAATTTGTATTTTAATTATATATTCAGTTGTACTTATTTTTGATAGCAATGAAAAATGCATTCGTTATATATAATATGCTTGTGTGGAAAATCCCTTTCTATATATAGCGCTACAGTTGGAACGGGAAAGGCGCATTCCAGAGAAAAGTAGTCCCGCGTGGTTAGTGCAGATGAACTCAGAACGAAATTTTGACAAAGAAATCAAACGAATTGTTTCAACCAATCAGCATCGTTGTTAAGTCATCACTTTAAAAGTCATTAAATGATTAAGAAATCAAACGAATTTTTCATCCAGTCAGCATCGTTGTTAAGTCATCACTTTAAAGTTATCAAATGACAATAGTATAAAACAAGTGTTTTCTTTAAACACATATGCCCCAAAACGTACCCATACTGATGACAGACTTTACATAATATATGTTTTATCAACACTATATATATGACTATGTTGCACCCGCCCAAGTGTCAGAACTCTGAGTTTGCGAATTTCACAATTTCGGTACACCCCTTTATATTCTCTCTCACTGAGTTCCTCCGAGTATAGAACAACTATATCCTAAGCATAGAGACGACAAACAACTCGTTTGTTTGTAATGTCCCTCACTGTAACCTTTCATTCTAACTACATGTATATAAAAATGTTCATCATTCCATCCGCATCTTTCGTCATTTGTTTTATGACCGTATTGATTGATTATATGTATTGTTTAACATCCCTCACAAGAAGCTCTCACTTACATGTATATAGACACGTCACCATTGTCGGTGAAAGGCTGCAAAATTTACGCCTATGCTCGGCGCTTACGGTCTTTGAGCAGGGTGGGAGCTTTACCGTGTCACACCTGATGTGACACGGGACCTCGGTTTTTGCGGTCTCATCCGAAAGATCATCCCATTTAGTCACCTTTTACGACAAACAAGGAGTACTGAGGACCTATATTAACAAGTATCTTCACTGGAATTATGATGCATATATTATGAAAATCAAAATGTACAATTTTGTCATTCAAATAGCTGAATCTGTAGAATTAAAACACCAATTTGAAATCTCATTATATTTCAAATCACTGGACTGATTACTGCATCAAACACTGGATCTTTGTTCTGCTGCATGAAAACAGCAGCATTATATTAATTACTTATTAACACTGCTGCTTTTCCCCGAATTCCAGTGACATTATATATTACTGCATTCGCTGGAACATTTCTATATCTGAATCATTCAGGTACAAAAACACTGTGTTTTGAAACTGCACATTCTAGATACACTCTGCTCGCCTTAATCAGTTTCATTATTCTTTAATGCAGAATTATTCTCAAACAACCGATTTTCAAAATCAAAATATTTGTAATAAACGGTGATTTTACAAATATTCTTTCTTTGTCTGAACCAGCTATTAAAAATGTTGATCTTTTTCAATTATATGACATCTTTGACGAATTCATGGTACTTTTGATCTGCATAATTCTACAATAAGGGTCAGTATATAGAGCCGATTCTCACTTAGAAACAACAGGAACCCGTCTGGCTTCAAATATCATCACATTAGTAATACATGACGTAAGTCGAAAGATTAATACAACACGTGGTATCAGCTAATTATTTTCACATGAGCAGTCAAAATCAAATACATTTATCCCGAGAGTCAGGAACCTAAAATCTAGAATTGCATGACGTCTTTGTTTTTTATTGCCGGCGAATCTAACATATGCAATACATTCTCATTAATAGACCAGTCATCGGAATTGAATATTTCACTGAAGTAATCTGCTTGCATATTTTCTGTTTTTGGAATCTTGAATTCTTAATTTCATAATGCAAATTTTACATATCTTGATAGCTAGTTCTTGTAAATCATGTTTCGTACTACCCACTCAAGAAATGTGAATCACAATCTCATTACCGATGTACATGTAAGTTTTCCTATTGATAAATTTGAAAACTTTCTGAAATAATTTTTACATATTTAAGCTCTCTCCATGTATAACTTATTTGGTGTTCGGGTTCTGAAAACATGGTATGTGCAATCTATAAAATATCGCCGTCAAGGAAACCTGCACTTGACGAATGCATTTACATAGAAGAAAAAAAAACCAACAACAAACAAAACCGGCCGATTCTCTCAAATCACCACATTTTGTAACATCTTTAAAAAATTTAACCAAAATTCTGATTCTGCTTTGAAATTACAAGGAATTTTAAAAATATGTATCCCACGTGACTCTCTAGCATACTGACATGCAATAATGTATTGGCATCAATATACATGTACCTACACTAGGGCGTAATGTTTCCACGACAAGAGAAGCAACTCATACAAAAAACCGTCTCGACAGCTGATTTACTGGAATAAAGAAACAATACTTAGCTCTGTATTTAGTGAAGTGATCCTTCAATCGAAAATGTTGCTTGATTATCCCGGGGAACATAAATATTATAAAGGTTTATGGCATAATATAATGGCATGCCATATCCTTTTTTATCCTTTCTTATCTTTTCGTTGGTAAGAAATATTTTATTCATAAAAAAAAGAAAAAGAAAAAAGGAAGAATAAACATTACATGAATAGGATTGAACAGCTGGCACAATGCCTACATAAATGTCCTGCCATACCCTGAGCGTGTGTTGAAAATGTTCGTCGACGGAATATTATGCATCTGTGATTGCAGTTCTTAAAATGCTGAGAAAGGTCACCGCAGCTAGTTTTTGCTGTATCATATATAAACATAAGGCAAATTAAAGTATGAAAATTGTCATTTATTCAAATGACGAACTAGATAACAAACTACTAACAAGGGGATCAGACTCACAAACAATCCACTGAAAATGTTACTGAAATGGAGAAAGAAAATAAACAATGACAAAATAATTCAATATGTCTGATACCCCAAATTTATCAATAAAAGTCTACATCAACTACAATAAAAAACAACTTTACAAAGACGCAGCATAAAGATGGCACATAAAAAAAAAATGGCCGACAGATGAGATCAACGGATCACATCCCGTGCGTCCGAAGACTATGCAGGCCAACTCATGTTTTTTATTCGATTTCTGACGACCAATCCCTGTGTTAATCGAAATCGATGAACTGGGGCATTATCGTCATACGGAAAAGGTAACTTCCCTTAGAAAATGACGCACAATAACTGCCCAAAGGTTTGTATCTGATATGTTAATTTATATTGCTGAATGTATATTCCCCTCAACTTGATATCATGTTCTGACTCCGATAAAACACAAGCACCCTGAAACCATAACGCTGAACTTTCGGCCATCTTCTCGCGGTACTAAATCGGGTATCCAAACCTTCCCGGCTTTCTTCCACACATAAACACGGTTGTTTTCACTCACACATATCTGAGATTCGTCACTAAAATCCATTTAGACCACTGATTTGTACGCCCCACCACCTATCCTCTCAACACCATGACAACCGTTTCTTTCTGTTGACACTTTTACTATGGGATATCGGAACTTTAAAAATTTGGAACTCTTCAGAAAAAGAATTTACGAAAATGATGTGTCATTTGGGCAACTCTTATACATATAAATTAGTGGTGCTAAAAAGGACGAATCATTTCTCAGACAAAAATATTACCCGATTTAAAGATTATTTTTTTCAGAATGTTGCTAGCAAATACCCTAGTACCAAAATATAAGTTATTAATCTAAATTCCTGATGTTTGGTAGTAGAAACAAAACAAATCATTCACAATACCGTTTATTTCCTCCACCGCAAGATTTTCTGGAGTCATCATAACAACCGACCGCTAACAAATGATACAAATTTTTGGTGTATAAAAATCAATCGCAATTTATGCACCAATCTCCAGATCGACACGTACAATAGTGAAAATGCAAGCTTGGACCAATGAATTGTGCCCCCCCCCCTCTTTTTTTTTTTTTTTTACTGCAGAACTACTTAATTTTATTGCTACATGTAACGAAGAATGTTCATAGGTCTGATGGCAAATTGTTTTTCTCTCCGTTTGCTCCTCATCCCACAATTTAACCGACCGAAGTTGAATGAAATTTTCCAGACATGAATTATAAAGGACTGCATCCAGATTCGGTGAAGGCGTCAGTCCAAATATTCATCAGGGGATTATTTTGCCCCTCCTAAGGTATACATTTGTATTATCGAATGCCGGAATGAACGAAATTATCTTGCCCAAAATTGATGCTAAATTTTTGGCTATGTTTAGATAGAATAACATTCTTTCCTTCAATGCATTTGTGATCTTACTCTATCGTACCTGTGTAACACCTTCCTGTAAATTTCAGATAAATTTAAGACAAAAGTCGATTTTTCATTGTACGACACAAACTCTGCAGTGTTGATTATATGAATGTATTTTTCTTTTGTTGCATACGTCCATCCACCATGAAAGGCGAATATAACGAACAGTGATCAATCTCAACTACCACAATCAATACAAAATAGAGAGTTGGGCAAACACGGATCCCTGGATATACCAGAGGTGGGAGCAGATGTGTAGGAGGAGTAAGCATCCCCTGTCAATCGACCACATCCATCGTGATCGCTATATCTTGATCAGGTAAACGAAGTTATACGTAGTCAAAATCAGTGTGCCAAGAACGACCTGACAATCGGTGTGTAACACGTCAGACAGCATTTGACCCAATGATAGGTTGTATTGGAAAACAAGATCATTATAACGACCATAGAATTTGCAAAATGTTGACTTTAAACGAGACTGTTGAAACTCCTGCACCATCAAGTTGGTTGTCAGTAGCCAGCCTCGATTTAAAAACTGACCATACGTAGAACAAGCTCTTGCGAATCAGTTGAAATATACACTGTAAACACCATATGCAGGTGATCATAGAATATTGCTACATAAATATGGAAAGTTGAAGATAGAGAAGCTGAAATCGTCCCGTTTATCATAAAGTTGAGTTATTAGTTTGCCGTTAATATTTATTTCCAATAAGATATCTAAGTATGAAACAGAATTGGATGACTCTGTGGTGTCTTTTATTTCGAGTTCACTGGGATATATCGAATCGACATATGGATGAAAATCGCCATACATGATTGTTAATAAATAAAACGTCGTCATTAATACATCTATGAAATTTGTTCTCCCAAAAATCTGAATGACGTGATCATTCGAAAATTCAAACTCATCTTGTATGTCTCACTTACCTTGATTAACTTGACTACTGTACCGTTTGCTGGTTTGCCTCGTAGTCGTAATTAAAATGACAGCTGGCGGCCGTTTCACTAAACGATCGTAGATCGTAAACATAGACTTAAACCATTTCACTAAAAGTTACGACTTGCGATTTATGATCAATATTGATCTCAACTCCACTCGTGAGTGGTCTAGGGCTATCGAACAAGTGCTCCTACATGCACGTAAATGAGCAGTATGGCCGCTATGCTGGCCCTGTCTGAGATCATTTTATGGTAGCATTTACTTGACTGAGTTTGTTATACTTTGTAGGAAGAAAACAATCACAATGACTTGCAGTCTGCTTTTGCACAAGAATACTGTACATTCAAAGTCCGAATCTTAAATTAATTAGAGTTATCTTTCTTTGTTACGCACACCTACAGAAATGCCAGTCTCACAGGGGCTAAGCCCGTTTTGGGCCCGAACTCTGTGATGCCATAAATATAGTGAATATAGATTTATGGTATCACAGAGTTTGGGCTCAAAACAGGCTTAGCCCTTGTGACCAGTCTGTCGAAATAAATGTATTGACAATAAATTCATCACTTTACTCTCATATTTCCACTATCATTTTTTTAAAGTGAGGATGGGGTAGTCAATATATCAAGCTTTGTCAGAAAAGTAATCGGGGAGGGGGAATATGTTGCTATATGTGCCTGCATCACCATTAGTTTACATGTATTAGGCAGAATTGAAATTTAGTTTTTGAAGTAACAGTTGATTTAAATCCGAAACGTTGCATGCAATTCGACGTACTCGGCTATTTTCCGTCGGATCAATACCTTTGATGCAACTGACTAACTACATGATACATGCACATTCGAATGATAAACATTACAATTTTTAGGAAAATATGATAATATTGTACATAATTTTGGCTTATTTTAGCGGTTACTTAGCTTCCCGCTAAAATTTCACTCGCCAAATATACACCCAAATGCGACGTATAATGTAAGGTTAACGGCGGCGACCTAATTCCCGGAAGTTGGACTTCTTTTTTCGAAGTTTCTGTGACGTCGGGTGTACGATTTATGTATGTCGAAAAAGAGCAATATTATGGTTTTCGAACGAGAAAATTTTAAATGCATTATCATATTTAATACGGAAATTATGAGAGTTTCAAGCGAACAAACGAGAATTTAATGCCGGTTTGTTAGGTCCCTTCTCTCTATATTATATTATGTTTATATACCAGTTTGCATAGATTGTGTCAAAACCCTGTACTCTAGACATCTTTTATGATTTGTGGATTGAAGTTGTATGACCTAGATTTCCCCGTCGCCTTATTTATCATCATAGTATGTGCAAGTTTTTGTTTTGTTTCAAAATTAACCAATGGCACATATATTTCAGGGAGATATACAAGACAACAGTGATAATTATTATGTAAGAGTGTAACATATTTTTGGTCTTCCTGACTTTGATTTTTTTATGGATTAAGTACTGTGCTGAAGGAAACTGTTCTATATTTCCTTATAAATAATCGGATTCATGAATATCAAATTCAGTGGAGCATGCAAGATAAAGTTGTACACACGCGTAAACAATTGAAGTCATAGTTGTTGCAAGTTTTGGACAGAATGGATCTCTTGATGATATGCTGCTGTGTGTTTCTCCTGACAGTAAGTCCCGCGTATTCCAAACCCAGGATTGTGGACCTTACCCATAATCAGGACGAGCATTCTGTCACCTGGCCCATCAACCCTGCCTATAACTTCACCGTGCTTCACCGAGGATATTCGAAAATGTTCGATGGCTGGTAAGATCTGACTTTAGATGGTGCTTGCAAATAATCACCACACATATATTAACTAAGACAGCTCCCTTACAGAATAAGTTGGGTTTTTTTTGCGATTCCATAAAGTGGTCTTCTACAAATACCGCTAAATTTTCACCGGTAGCAGTAACTTAGTAGGTACATGTAGATCACAACCGGAAGACTGGGTTCGATTCTCGACCATGGCGCCTCGTCAAGCCAAAAAAAGTTTAAGATGGGTAGGGGTTGTTCCGACATAAAATGTGAAAGTCAATGGTCTGTAGAACATGATCTTGAAAACGGAGGTCCCGTGTCACGGTAGGTGTAGATAACCCTGGCTATGTGAATGAAAACCTCACTGAGTCAACAACCGTAAGCACCAAGCATAAATCATTTTTTGTGGCGTCTTTATGTGTATTAAAAATCCTCGAATGGAAAGTAAAAACAACCCCTCAGTGTGACAAAAGACTGTAAGCTCCACTGGTTTCAGTACAGAATTATAAACAAAATTTTACCAACATATTCTTTATTGTTCATAATAAAAATAATAGATTCTAAATATTTTAACTTTTGTCACTCTGAGGAGGAAACAATAGAATATCTTTTATGGGAATGTGATTGTTTGTTTACAACTATTTCTAGTAGAATTCAAACAATGTTTAGAAGATAAGACTGAACGACAGATAACAATAACAAAGAAATCCTTTATTTTAGTTTGTATTGAAAACAATAGTGATTTACAAAACATTCATTTTATTTCTGAAGTATTATGTTATACTGCAAGATGCACTAAGAAAGCTTTAAATTTGCCTGCTGCAATATCACAAATGAGATTATTTTATGAAACACATAGATATATCGCATATAAGAATGGAGAAAAGAAAAAAAATGATACTCAATGGAACAGATGGAACTTACTATTTACTAAAAACATGTCCTCTCTCTCTCTCTCTCTCTCTCTCTCTCTCTCTCTCTCCACACACACACATAATGATAATTATATATGAATTGTTATATTCATGTAATTTATTATGTGTACAAACACCAATAAAAAAGAAAGTAAAACAACACGCAAATACTAGGTCATGATCCCAATTCATCTCAGAATGCTAAGGTAAATCAATTCTGCACCAATAAGCATAGTAAAAAAAAAAAAAACAGCAATGATTCCTGTACAATGTTGAAGAGATTTATTGTAGAAACAATTCAGGTGTATCGTGCGTAAGATATACTGGAGGCAACAGGTCAACATAAACAAATATTGCATGCTACAATGCGCGTGTTTAAAACAGTATAGTGAAATTATTGTGTTCATATTTACCATGCGTTACCAAGCTTTTGAATTACAGGTTGTATCCAGACGTTTTGATTACAAACTTTGCCGAGCCTAAATATGGGTCATCGTAGACTTAATTCACCTTCGTGTTCTTCTTCGTCTTTTTTAAAACTATAGTCCAGCTGGACATGTCATCACTGGTGATGTTGATATACCGTATAGCGGGTATTTTCTGCGGTTGCCCATTGGAATTTTGCGGATAGAAAATTGTTATTGTGTTCAACGTCTAACGTTTGATGCGGCATCGTCATGGAGAATGTTTTTGTTTACAGAGCATTTTATTTTCAAAAGCCAACAAAAACACAGTCGGTTTGTAATCGCTTATATTGATGATTATGTAAATATATGGAATGCGTGGAAAACACATCAGACACCTGTACTTGTTTCTGTGAATGACGTCTGTATACTAAGAATTAACACACGGTACTTGAATATACACCACACGAGAATGTCTGTCATTGAAAGGAAATGTATTTACGACATTCTTTTCTACACTAATTCATCCACAAAACCGTGTCATTGTTTGAATATTGTATCAAATATGTACCTTTCCAATAGTCTTGCCTAAGACATCTTTACAAATTGTAATGACAGGTATTTCATCATGAACGAACTGCAATAGTACACAATACACACATGAATCTTGGTAGATAAGATATGTCTATAGTAGCGACTGGAAATTCCGTCAGAAATGAAAGTAGAATGTAAATATAAGAATTGTTTTTTCAGATACATGTGGTTATGAACTGCAACGCTTAATACCGGCCTACCTTTCATGAGGCGTTAACGCATTTAATGAACTACATCTAGTTGGGCGTAGAGCGTCGTGTTTAATGACGCGCTTCATGAAAAGTATGTCGGGCTGAAACGATGCAATTCATACCATCATGTATTTTGAAACACAAAATCTAACATTTCTCATCAAAAAAATATCATAAAAGGTTACATGTAGCCTTGTTAATAAAATAAGAATAATAATATTCATTAAAGACGATGCACACCGTTTCTACTTTTTGCTATAAATTTTAGAAAGAATGTGTCTGCCAATCAAAATCAGCATACTTATTCACCGCTGTACTGTTACAGAGTATTCGGTGCGGTGATCAGCACACTTATTCAGCGCGGTACTGGTACAAATTATTCGCTAGGATAACCCGGAAAATCGAACTATTGAGTCATGTGTTGTATCTATTACGGAGATAAGAAGCAGCGAATACAGTAATGTCATACTCGGTTTTGTAGATAAATTAGCGTAGAAGAGAAATGTTGTAAAATGCGTTTGCAATGCATATTCCCTGGAAGCACACATGACCGGGATTCTCAGGAGGGTTTCGTTCGATGTGATTTCAAGTTAAGTACCTTGTACATGTGTTAATTCGTTTTGCCTGTGGTATCAGATACATGTATCTCTTTGTAGGCTTGAAAACAACTATTTTGCCATGCCAGAGCACATGGGGACTCACATTGACGCACCGGTTCATTTTGCAAAGGGTAGTTGGAGAACCCATCAAATTCCGATGGAAAAATTGTACGGACCAGGAGTCATTATAAATGTCAAATCTAAGGTTGAGAACAATCCGGATTACAGGTAAAGAATGTATGAGAGGCGCTACTGTTCGTACATGTATATCCATATATATCCGTGTAGTTGAAGCTTATGAGTTTGTCAGGGTGGTGATCCAAGCAAATGGTTAAGGGTAGAGGTGTTAATGTATGAACGAAATGTGCTGGGAGATATCAGTGAAACATACTTCTTATGGATATTGGATTTCTTCAACTTTTAGTTCCTACAAATTTAAAGAAGAAAACTTTGTTTTCTTCTCGAAGTAATCCCGAAGTGTATTCGAATTCTAAAATAAAGTTACTTCAAAGAAATTGTAGTGATTTACCGTATCAGATATATATCACCCTGAGATATTTATCATATGAATCAAGAAATTAAACTAAGATTGGGATCTCAAATGCAATGAGAGCTATCCTTCGTTGATAGGGACTTCATATGTGAAATAATGTCGTTCTGTAGGCTGAAGTAGCGCTTCTAAAGCGCACATTTGATTCGATATGCAAGAGCTTGCTCTGCATATGATCAGTTTTTTTAATCGAGACAGGCTACTGACAAAAAAGTTGATATTACAGGGGTTTCAACATTCTAATTTAAAGTCAACATTTCACAAATTCTATGGTCGTTTTATCAATCTAGTTTGCACATACATGTACAACCTGTTTGGGGGTTAATTGCTATCTGATGTGTTTCATACTACATGTAAATATTAGGCTGTTCTTTACATACTGTTTAGAACTGCAGATTACTCCGTTTACCTTATCCATATATGGGACTCACAGCTAGTGTTACTGGTCAACAGGAGATGCTTACTCCTCCTGGACACCTGAACCCATCTCTGATATATCCAGGAGTCCGTGTTTGCCCAACTCTTAATTTTGTATTCCTTATAAGAGTTATGGGATTGATTTTCTTTACATTTTCTTCACCTTTCGATTAATGCAGCTTTAGACAAATTTGCAGATAATTTATTGGATAAAAGCTAATGAAGCCCCGAAATGTTATATATTACGTCTCCACGTATTTGGGGTAACCAACATCGGACTCGCGATTATCTTCAAAGCGTCGTTATTGTAAACAAAACACAACGGTAATTAAACGGTTGGTGCAGTCGACCGACCTAGAAGTTGAAGAAAAAAGCAAGTGAATTCCACGAATACAATTAAGAACAACAACAAAGCGGTAAACATTTTGTGGAAGGGTTAAAAGGGAAAAACAGGATTGTGCTCTTGAATATTTCGATGAGTTATTGGGGCATTTCTGTATCTAGACGTTAGGAAACCAAACGGAGAAAAATATCCGCCCTGGACTTAGCAGATAGTCAGGTACCTACCTCATAACAATCCATTTGATATCGTTAAGGACTCATGTCAGGATGCAAATCAAAACTTCAAAGCAATGATTACCTGACGGTGAATGAAAAACAAATCAATATTTTATCAAATATGTTAATAAGATAAAAAAAAAATAATGCTGAAAAAGATCTTCAGCGCGATAAATGGGTTACACAGTTAGTTTGGGACATAATGCGGCGTCATCCAGGGTGTGAAATGAAAATTGGTATCGTGCAAGACGAAGCCGAATTCCAGTAGGGATTTCTAGTTCAAACCTTGGATGACTCTGCATTATGTCTCAAACTGATTGTGTAATTAATGAAATACAATACACTGGAGTTATTATCTAATACTTAACAAAGTACGGAGAAAATATATACAATTTTTTTCTCTCGATTTCCCAACCATATCGAAGCTTTCGGTGCATTTACCAACACATGCATTGTACAGGGTGGACGTGTTATACACCAAAAATGTAAATCTTTGCACTTGATTACGGAAAAAAGTACACTTTGTGGTCGGTGTAAACAATTCGAGTGCGCCCAATATTTCTAGAATGACCAATCCTTCTTGACCTTTTGACCTAAATCATAACAGCGATCGCTCTAAAATCATGTATACAATTTACGCCAAATCCCATTGCTAAAGCACAAATAGTATTGAAAATCATCCTCACTACAATGTTATTATATATATACATCTGTCAACATTAATACTTATTTTAATTTTTGTTTTGACAGCAATTCATGATGAGTTATTCTGAACCGTGATTGGACGTTGGTGTTAGTTCCCGGAGTGAAATTGAACCATACAATGTAGGGTTACAAAGATCAATACGTCCATTAAATATTGATTTGTTTTGGTAACAGCCTCCATCATTAATTTTTAGATGTCTCCATCTGATTGAAAAAAAAATTCGAGTGGGACGTTGAATAATATACAACCAAACATTCATCACTTTTCAAGTGAATCTTACAACGCTTTATATTCTTTATCACTTTAAATTTCAATTACATGGCATCTTTTGCAGTTCAAATACTTCAAATCAAGAATCTATAAATATATAAATACTATTATCACCTGACTGGTACGATCATATCGCACTAAAATGAGAAATCCAATTTGTGGATATCATATTCCTAACTTTTTCTCAGCATGTATATCGTGGAATGGGTTTTGCCCACACATCATATCTATTCATTTTTGTCATTTTGAACACGTGTGCAGACTTCTGGTAGCTTTATTGTTGTTGCAGTAGGGAGGTGTTTTATTGTAATTGACGTCTTGTCGATATTTCTTGTATAGCTTATTCTTGAATAACGGTTCGTAATGAATTGTTATTCAACTGAAAGATCGCACGATATCCAGGGGTTGCAACAGTCTCGTTAAATTCGGCAGATTTTATGGTCGTTTTAACCGATCTAATTTATCAATATAACCTGTCATTAGATAAAATGCTATGTGACATGTTTCATGCCAACTGTTAGTTCGTTCCTGACTACAGATTACTCCATAAACCCGATCGAGATATAGGACTCACGTCAAGTGTGACCGATCGACAGGGGATGCTTACTCCTCCTTGACTGATCCCACCCCTAGCATGGCCAGGGGTCCGTGTTTGTCCTACTCTAAATGTTGTACTCCTGATAGGGATTATGAGTATAGTCACTGCTTGTTATCTTCACCTTCTCATCCATGTGTATGACATATTCTACTTCACAATGTGGTTTGTGTACTTACAGAGTTTCAACCGATGATTTATATGCATGGGAGGAAAAATACGGAGAAATCCCCAGACATGCTGTGGTTGTGATGAACTCGGGTTGGTCTCACAAATATCCAGACCCAAAGCTTGTCTACGGAACCTCTCAACCGAATGATTCCTCAACGTTTCATTTCCCTAGCTGGCACGAGGAAGCCGTCACGTGGTTAATAACCAAACGACAGGTCAACGCCGTTGGTGTCGACACTCCTTCTACGGACTATGGACAAACCAAGACATTTCCCTGCCACATCATATTGGGAGAACATAATATAGTGGGAATAGAACACGTAGCGAATCTGGACAACATTCCAGAAAGTGGCAGCGTCGTCTATATACCCGTTATTAAGATATTTGACGGAAGCGGTGGACCAACTCGACTTTTCGGAACATACGACGACGAACTGAACAAAACAAATTATGCCATGCATGTCATGAGTGCCTCAGTCTACATCTACCTCTTGCAAATAATTACAATCTTCGTTTATCAATTTGGAATATAACTCAATGTTCCACTGACCCCTGTATGCTTAAAAATAATTCACATATTTGAAATGCGATGTTATTTTGTAAAAGTTTAACAAAGCGGAACGGTTTTCACTGAACGTTTGTATGTATCATGTACATGTATATTATTCATGCATATTTCGTATTATTCAGCAAATATTTCGATTTCCTTAGTTAAACTCAAATGCCAATTTTATTCATTCATTCAGATGTCTTATAAGCATTTTTCTTGCATAGAATAGTAACTAAGAAAAGTATTTCAAGCTACTTTATAAACAGATTGCTGCTAATATCGAGAGGACGACTAATATACATATAATAAGCGATCAATATACAGTACATGTAGATCAATCGTTGGTTCAGTGGTTAAAGTGTTCACATCGTGACCGGAAGGTCGTGGATTCGAACCATGAGGTCGTGGGTCTTTCTAACGAGACCTAAAAAACCGAGTTCCCGCCGCAGGCGTTGGCATGATAAAGAACTATAAATTGAGGTAGTCCTGAGCGCCATGCAAACGTCTTCCTCCTCACCTGATGATGTCACAGCAAGAAAGAAATATTTTCAATGGGACGTAAATTTAAAAACAAAACTTTTTTTTTTTTTTTTTTTTTTTTTTTTCCCTTTCAATATCTTTTATTTCTAGCTAACATACATTTGATATTTGGGGGTAATGTCTCCGCAGAGACCCCCGAATAATCCTCACCTAGGGTGCCAGGGGCTCCATGGATTGGATATATGTATATATATGTGTTAACTATACATGTATGCATATTTAAGAAACATATCTACATGATATCAAACAGTATAGTTGATAATATTGTTTTTCTTTTACAATTAAAAGATTTACATGCTAGATAGCAATATTTTTCAACTAAAAAAAAGCAAAGTATATTTAGATGTCAAAATTATATCAGTATGCAAAATCTAATCTACTTAATACATATAAAGCAATGATTGATCCATATTGTTGCAGGGGAGACACAATCACAAACAGTTCACCACTCCCCTAACAACAAGTACTGAGGAACAGGTCACCCTCAAGTACTGTTAGAATGCTATTGTTGGAAACTGAATATCAGATACATAGTACATACAGATTATTGCAATACATGTGTTATAATATAAAGCATTAAAGTAACAAAGAAAGTCTCTCAAATAATTTGTGATCTAGGAAATCGTACTTTGATTTTCTTAATGTTAAGTATGTTCTATAACAGTCTAATTTAACCTGTATCAAGAGATTATTCACACTTTCAGTTTTGTTTTCAAGTCTTAACATCATTTTACTTTTGTAAATTCTGAAAGCAATATATGAAATCACAAAGTTAAATGTATGCACTTTAGGATTATCTTCATGAAAAAAGCCGAGAACAATATGTTTCCATCGAATGTCAATTTCAAGCACCATTTCAACAGTATTCCATATCTGTCTTACAT
Source organism: Ostrea edulis (assembly GCF_947568905.1). Lineage (NCBI taxonomy): Eukaryota > Metazoa > Mollusca > Bivalvia > Ostreida > Ostreidae > Ostrea > Ostrea edulis. The sequence continues at coordinate 43,789,097 of NC_079170.1, forward strand.
TTTGACATTCAAAAATTAAATGTGCATTGTTTTCAATGACATCAGCACAAAATGTACAGTTTCTATGAACATCTTTTTTCCATTTGCTAAGTAGATAATTGTTGCATAAAAGATTGTGCAAAAGTTTGTAGTTAAATTCAGCAACATTTTTATCAACAACTTTACATACATTATTTCTATAAATATTAGTCCAGTCTGACTTTTCCAACATAAAAGTCTTTTCCCACATACTTTCCATATATGATCTTTGAAACTTGTCATCAACAAAAATGTCGTAAAAGAATTTACAAGATTTGCCAATTATAGATTCAATTTTTCCATTTTTAAATAAAAACACGTTTTCGTTTTCTATATGGTATTCTGTCTTATGACTTATTTTATTAAAAACATTTCTTAGTATTTTATATTCACACAACCAGTTATGTTTGTTTGTAAGATTTGAAAAATCAGTAATATCCTTGAATCCAATTTCATTAAACAGATCATCTACTTTTAAAACACCACTTTTCATCCAATTTGTAAAACAAAGTGTCTCATTTTTATAAGTAAATCTTTTATTTTTCCAAATATTTTGGGAAAATTGTAATGTTGTCGAATTGCCCTTAGCTTCATTGAAATATGTAATAATTTCTCTATAAAAATAGGGTATGTATTTATGTAACATTCCACTTTCACTCAAAAATGAGTCGTTTGTCTTTAATAGATAGTAAATATCATATTGATTCCTTTGACAGAAACTCTGGAAAAAGTCTTTTAATTTATGGTTACACGATATTATTTTTGGGATCCATGATGCTTTAAGCGCTTTGAATTTGGATTTTAAGTCAACTATGTGTATTCCTCCTTTTAGTTTATCTCCTATCAGGGTGTTTCTTTTAATCCTGTCTTTCTTATTCCAAATGAAATTAAATATTATTTTATTTATTTCTTTGATAAATTCATCACCAGGAATTGGTAATAAAGTTGCTGCATATACTAATTTTGATATTGCCAAAGAGTTTATTATGCAGCATTTTCCAAATATTGTAAGTTTTCTGGTTCTCCATGAATCTAATAATTTTTCTATATCTCTTTGATACCGTATCCAGTTTTTTTCAAAACACTCTTCTTTACTATGACCAATGTGGATACCTAATGCTTTAATTGAATTTTCATTTACTTTCAGATTAAGAATTTCTTTTTTTGTTCCTTTAAGCTTTCCTAATAATAAACATTCTGTTTTATCTTTATTTAGTTTTAATCCTGAATGTTTACAAAAAATATCAATTGTGTTTAACGCTATTTGTAATGATTTTTCATCCTTAATAGGAATCGTACAGTCGTCAGCATGCTGAACTATTTTTATTTCTTGTTTCATTTCTTTGATCTTAAACCCATTTATATCTTTATTTGATCTAATATTACAGGCAAGGACTTCTGCTACAAAAATAAAAAGCAGGGCAGACAATGGACAACCTTGTCTGATTCCTCTATTCATTTTACACGTTTTAGAAATCCATCCATTATTTTTCACTCTAAAAATAGGGTCTTTGTACATTATTTTTATCCATTGCATAAAACTTGCACCAAAATTAAACTTCTCCAGTGTTTTAAACAAAAAATTCCACTCCACCGAGTCAAAAGCTTTCTCAAAATCACAGAATAACAAAATTTGTGGGTCATTTGAGTTTTCACAATATTCATATATATCAAGGATAGTCCTTGCTCTAAATCCAATAAATCTGCCTTTAATATAAGCAGTTTGGTCTTCATTGATTATATTATCAACTACTTTTTGTAGCCTTCTAGCTAACACGAATGCTAAAATTTTGTAATCTGAATTTGTTAAGCTAATCGGTCGATAATTTTTTATCTTATCTCTTTCTCCCTTTTTATGCAGTAATGATAAAAGTGAGAGCCTTTGTGTAAAGGGCATATTACCAGTTTCAAAAGTGTATTCAAGAGTTGCATAAAAAATGTCTTTAATTTCATTCCAAAAGGTTTTATAGAATTCATTAGGAATTCCATCCATTCCGGGTGATTTATTATCTTTAAGATTCATTTAAAAACAAAACTATTAATAACTAACAAAGAAAACCGTGACCGTACAAAACATGCCTGTAAATTTTGATTACTTTCAATTCAAAGGGCTTTATACAACAATTAGTCAATTTCTGCATTCACGCTAGAAAGTATCACAGTCTTCGACCTTAACATGACTAGTTGGTGTGAGCTGCTAGACACGATTAAGCTGTTTCTGAAGTTCCATACTCATTATAGACAAGTATATCTGGTAATCCCCGAGGAGGGGTGTAATAACGCAACATCATTATCTATGAAATGAAATTAATATCTAGTTATTTCATATGATAGATGAAGTTCGACTGTTTAAACAAAAACGGCTTACCAAGAGCGTAAACTGCTTAACTCACATTATATCATATGTCCAGGGATCCGTGTTTGCCCAACTATCTATTTTGTATTGCTTATAGGAGTTATGAGATTGATCACTGTTCGTTATCTTCACCTTGCATACAATGAACAGAAGTCACTTCCGTTCCTCACCACTTTATAAATAATTACTTCGGAAAAGTCGATTATCGTATGATGCATTAACAAATTGCAAATGGTGGAACTTAAGTTCATGTACATGTATAACATCAGATTTAGTTTTACGGAATTTCATTTTATCAGCGAAATTGTGTAATCGTGAATTAAACGCACTTTTTAAAAATATTCTGGCTCACTCTCTTTTTAAGCTAAAGTGCTATTTTAAAAAAAAAAACCAGTGGATCAGTTTATCGCAGCGTCATAGTCTCTAGTGCAGATACTAGGCCTATGGGTGTTTTCTTTTCATTATATTTTTTCTTTTTCGCTGTTGACACGTATCTTTATATAAATATGTATCCATTTATTTACATTTTATAACCCTCGTTCCTGTGCTTTAAGTATTAAAAAAAAAACAATATGGTCTGTATTTTACATGTACTTATGTGTTAGTATCATTGTTTTAATCATAACACCAGTTAGCTTCCATATTCAAAATGCTGTGATTATCTGCAATAAATCAACCATACATTTTTGTGAACTTTTTTTTCCGAGTCAAAGGTTTTCCCTGTTTCGAATGATTTACCATAGAAGGTTTGGTTTTCCCGCCTTTTATGACCTTTAACAACCCAACAGTTTTTTGTACACAGTCAGTAAGAACCCTAATAAATTTGTTTTGTCGGTAATCAATATACACTACCCGCCATAAATGAATTTATATACCCATACTGGTAAGCTTTTTACACATTTTTGCACGAAATATACAATTATAATGAAAATGAGCTGAATTCACTGTGTATAACTTTCAATTTTTTCTGAGTAAAACAATCCGATGAGTACAACTTCAATATACACTGTATGTGAAAGAATAATAGATATTCAATAGTTTGGCATAGTATGTTAAATTGTAATATTGATTTATTTAAAAGGTGAAAAAAAAACCAAACAAACAAAGGGTCTTATAAAGCTCCACATCAAATACACAACAATATATATTAGTAATTAGTTTGAAACGGCATAAAGTTAAAGTTTGCATAGTGATATCTCTATTTAGAGAATTCAAAAATTCAGAAAATCAAATAATTGAATTAAAGATAAAGGATATAAAAAGTTAAAAGTCTAACGTGATATATTTATATGTACGAGTCATGTATTTTTGTATCCATTTATTTATGCGCAAGAAACTTATTTTGGTGAGTGTATACATGTACTTAATTATGATGGACAGTGTATCTAATAAGAGAGAAATATAATTAAAATAACGTGCCGGACGCCATGTCGCCGCCCAAAGTTTGATACTCGCCGTCTAAATAAATTTAGAAGGCAATAACATGACGCGTTTTATCCAATGACAAAGTACTTTAAAGGGAGAAAAACGGTCATTATACTGATTGAATGACTTTTGATTTTGTAAGGACTATGTAACGTTTTCATAAACGTTGAACTCACGAACACGTTACATTATTTGGTGGCAGTCGTGAACACTTCTTTGTTTGACTTCTTTGATTTTTGTTTGTCAAATTGTTAGTCATGGGGTCGAATGCTAATGATATCATTAATTGTGAAATACCAATCCTTGAAGAAGAGATCAAAAGGTTAGAAGTAGAAGTAGATGTTGCAAAAAACTCAACTCCCATGATCATACGACGAACCGGGTTTGGTGCATCACACACCACCATAACACAGCGATCGACCAAATGTCAAGCCATGGTGTAAGCCCAAGTGCAATTGGTTCGCCATAGGAGCTCGATGAATGACTTGGCAGTTCAGGGGTACTGCGGACCATTTTGATTCAAGAAACAGTATGGCATGTCATAGTAGACCTAGCAATCAGGGTACTAGTAATTTGTTTCAGTCGCAAATGGGTACACAAGTAAAGTACGGTCAACAGATCAAGTCTCTGCGGACAGCGATAAGTATTCATCACAAGTCAGTAATGTACATAAAACTTTGCAATCTCGTGTGGTGGACCATTTCATTTCATTAAACCTGCGACATTTGATGGTAGTGCGTTTTTGGAATGGTTTTAAATCACATTTTGAAGTTTGACCAGAACTTAAGTGTGGGTTACCTCAAGAAAAAGCATGTATTTAGCCGTATTGCTCAGAGGAAATGCACAGGGAGTGTTGCGCCGAAAAAACAAACTGAATTATACAGAACTCAACTTCGGGAAGGGAAGCAAAGAGCAGTAGAGAATCTGCCTGAGTTAGGCCAGGATATTAGAAGACTCGCGTATTTGGCATACCAACAGCCACTGTTGATCGTTTGGAAATTCTAGCAAAGGAACAATTCGTAGATGCGATAAGACATTCCAACGTGAAACTACGAATTAAACAAGCACACACAGCGGATTTTAATGATGCTATATGCCATGCCGTTGAGTTACAGGCAATTTAGAACGCTGACAAGAAAATGCAGGGAAGTCAAGGATTTGCAAGAGTGATGGAAAATAATGCAGTGATTGTAAAAGGATTAAAAACTGACAAAGTCTTGATGGAAATAACAGACACTATAGCATCGCTTCAGAAAGAAAGTGAAATCAATTAAGAAACCCCTATTCAGAAGTTGCCATCAAACACCAGTTCTGAGGAAATGGGTTAGTTTCAAAACAAAAGACCTATATGTTATTTTTGGGGAAACCTGGGTCATTTCAATAGTAAGTGTAAATATCATTTGACATTCAACGATAATCCGAAAGTGTCACAGTTTGGTAAGATATATGTAGCAACAGATGACAACAAATCCAAGAACTTGAAGGATGGTCATGTTGCACATTTGAGTTGTGAGACGTCTGAAATTTACCACAAGACAGCCGATTCAGGAATGCTTGTCGAAATAAAAGTCGGAGACAGGGTATTAAAATTATTGGTTGACACAGGGGCAACATTTATCCTGGTGTGAAAGTCTACAATAAATAAAAATATGCTCCGACAAGCCATTACAGAGGCATAGACACGGTTTGAGATGATGTTTTTCATTTTCCCCCATTTTTGTTGTTGTTTATAATGCTTAACTAAAGTACATCTAATGGTCAATCAAAATTTGAGTATCAGTTGAGTTACAAGTGAGATACAGCAATCACAATTCTTCGTTATGTAAACAAGGCTCGTATTTTTGTTTACATATAGATCACTTAATAGAAAATTGCATGTTTAAAACAAAATGAGATATGCCAAACACTAGAAACTATTTCATTTTTGTTCAGAATTAACTTGTAAATTGAAAACATCTGCTTCAAATAAAACGTTTACAAGGATATTTAACCTACGTAAACAAAAACATGGCACAAGCCGTGTGTACATTTCAAAAAATTGTAAGCTCTATATCTCCCATGTACTTCGAAACTAACATTCAAATACTTGCTGACCATTAGAAATATCTTTGTTACGCATTCTAAACATTGAAAATGGAAAAATAAAATTAGAAAATTTCCAGCTCAAATCGTGTCCATGTCCCTTTAAGGTAAGAAATTCTTATTACAGATGGCACACCATTGAAGGTTCATGGGACACAACTTTTGGAATCTTCTCTACAAGGGATACAATTCACACAGACAATTGTGAATGTTGACCAAAGTATTGATGGAATTGTTGGATTAGATTTTATGAGGACGAACGATTGTAGTTTGGACTTGACAAAGGGCATTTTGACAATGGCAAAGGTGGAAAAACCAATTACCTGCACACACAAGGGAAAATCTAGGTTACTTCAAAATCACTCTGTGCGATAATGTATCCATACCATCAATTAGTGAAATAATAGCCCACGGTAATGTACAAGTCATGAATAATGAGGACAATGTACATATTCCCAACGTTGGTATGATAGAGTCATGTGAGCAATATCAGGGTTCTAAAAAGGGTACTAAGTCTAAGTACTCTTCTCGCCGGATACCCCCAAAACAAAGACCCGATACGATTGATAAACTTCCACAATGAGGTTACAAGCTTGGGTAAAGGGACGTTTATTGCTGGGATAAGCCCAATAAATGATGTTATCAACTTGAACGAAGATAACAAATGTAATGGCAACCAGAGAGTTAGCAATGCAGAATTGCCAGACCATTTCCAAGATTTGTTTGAGAGGTGCACTGCACAACTTCCCCCTGAAGAAAAGGATGTTGTTGGGAAGCTACTTTTGAGTTATCATGCATCCTTTTCAAAATTAGACAGATACTTAGGAAGGACAGATATTATTCAACACAAACTTGACACGGGAAACAGTAGGCCAATGAAGCAGGCACCAAGACGCGTTCCTGTGCACATGCAGAAAGAGAAGTTGACTTGCATATGAATGACAAACTTCAGCGAAATGTCATAGAAACTTCGTATAGCCCAATGACATCAAATATTGTCTTAGTCAAAAAGATAGATGGCGCAACGAGATTTTGCATATATTATCCGAAACTGAACAACATTACTCTTCGTGATGTCTATCCTTTACCAATATCAGATGATTCCCTAGATCAGTTAAGATGTGTCAAATGGTTTACGACAGTGGACTTGAGTTCTGGGTATTGACAAGTATCAGTCGATTCAAGGGACATACAGAAAACAGCTTTTATGACGAGGCGTGGACTATTCGAATTCTCAGTTATGCCTTTCGGGCTTTGTAACGCCCCAGCTTCTTTTGAGCGTTTGATGGAAACAGTACTCAAACGGTTGCATTTCAAAACATGTCTGATTTATTCTTATGTCATCATTGTCTACGGAAAAAAATGAGGAAATGGTTGACAATCTTTCAAAAGTTTTTGATCGTCTTGAGACATCTGGCTTGAAATTGAAACTCAAGCAATGTGTTCTATTTGCTCGACAAGTTGCATTTTTGGGGTCACATTGCGTCATGCAAAAGTATTTCAACAAACCCAAATAAGACAAAGGTAGTAGAGCTTTGGGATGTACCTGGTAGCATAACGGAAGTCAGATCATTTCTTGGTCTCTGTAGTTACTACAGAGAATTTGTCAAAGAGTTTGCATCTATAGCAAACCATTACACCACTTGACAGCAGGGGACACATCATTCAAAATGGTCAGAAGAATGTCAAATTTCTTTTGACAAGCTCAAACAAGCTCTCACTTCCGAACCAATTCCTGCTCATCCTGATTTAAGCATGGAATTCATTCTTGATACAGACGCAAGTGATAAGGCAACAGGCGCAGTCCTATCTTAAGTGATAGATGGGAAAGAGAGAGAGAGAGAGAGTATGTGCTTATCGAAGTCTGAACGATGATATTGTGCAACAAAAAAGAAGCTATTGGTAGTGACACATTTTGTCAAGTATTCGATCATTATTTGTTCGGTAAACCGTTTCTTGTACGTACTGATCATAGTTCTCTCTGTTGGCTCATGTATGTTAAAAATCCAGAAGGGCAGTTTGCACGATTGATTGGTTGTATCTTGTTGAACGTCCCTCTCGAGAATTTTTCACTCGAGAGGGACGTTAAACAAGATACAATCAATGAATCAATCATGCAAACTGTCCTTCTGGAGACAGCACGGTGGATTGGTGTACTCTCTACATACAACTTCAAGATCGGACGTCGACCTGGCCGATTGTATACAGACGCTATGAGTAAAAACCCTTACAGTCAGTATGGGTATCATTTGGATTGGGAAAACAAACAAAGTACTTGCTTGTCTGTAGTCAGATTTCTAAAGGCGAATTATTGCTGTCTGCGCAGCAAGCAGATGGCGACCCACAAAAGCTATATGAACGTTCATGGATAGATGCTGACTCCTGTCCTCTCTCTAAAACAATTTCGTCTTGAAACCCACTTTCTTAAGGTAATTCCACCCTTCTAGAATTGACACGTATATACATGTTTAAAAGGGAAACATAGGAAAATAATGAAAAATTTAACCATACCCTATGGAGCTTGAAAAGTTTGGTACCAATGGCCTCGATTCGTATATTAGCGCGAGGACATGTATTCCTCCATTTTGAATCTCGTCTCCCCTAGTTCACGTCGTTCTGAGATGTTACATAAAATCCGTAAAAGCATGTAAATCTTATTTTCTTAATCACATATAATCACTCCACGATTAACGTCAAGTTTTTTGTTGTGGTTCAAACGCTATGTTTGTAAATTTGCTAAATAACGACGCTGAATATGACATCACAATGTACTGTTAACATCAATTGTGTTATATTTCCCGCGTTCAATATATAGGAGGATCAAATGCCCAAAATTATTATTAGGATGCTTTGATACAGCTCCGTGCGCGTGCTAACTTCGGGTTGTTTTTGTCCTGTTTTGGATATAGATACTAATGCCAAAACTTTTTGGCTTCGCCATCAAACACGGTCACGCCGTAAAACATATTAATACCGAGCGAAGCTCGGACGGGCCGAAGGCCCGTCCGCGAAGCAAGGCTCTAAAGGTAACACGTATGTAAAAGAAAAAAGGCAAAATCAGCAAAAGAAAAAGAAACAATCTCTATATACGTTCACTGAAATTTTCGTGATCCATATGGGCGCCGCCATTTATTTTTTCATTACCTGCTTCAACAGTTATTCGTGTTTTATTTTGAATGCCAATAATAGAAGACTCTGACGTGCAATTCCTAATTTAAACACTCAGTTTGTTCAAAGTGAATAGTATAATTATCATTGTAACAGGTTTTAGCAAATAATTACATATAAAACCGTAATACGACTAAATAGATAAACGAGTTCATGAGGTTCTTTAAATAAGAATAAATATGTACCGGTACTTTTTATTTCCATTTGTAGAATATACGTAAACATTAGGCATACGTACTATGGCATTGAATACAAATTGTGTATAATCGACTGCAAACCACAAATCTGATTAAAATACTAAATTCTCAATAGAAATTTATTATTATAACAAGAAAAAAAGAGACTAACTTTTTAAAAATTGTTAGAATATGTGAGGGATCAAAGGTACTGAGTTAGTGCTATTTAAGAAATTGAAAAAAATCGATGGAATTCGGTCGGATTGAAAACATTTTTTAAATCTTTGGTTTTTTTTCCTGCGCCTAAAAATTATAAGTGCTTCAACCAATTCCCGGTAATGCAAACCACGATGACCCCCCCCCTCTCTCTCTCTCTCTCTCTCTCTCTCTCATGATAACCAACCATGCCACTTGCTACATGTATTAACGACTGAAAAATCATTAATTAATTCTAGTTTTATGAATCAATCTTAATTAATGTATCCTCACAACAACAGTGGAGAGGGGCTGGGATCAATTATGTTGCAATTTTATTCAATGATGATGTGAATACTGAAATATTTCATCATTGTGTTACACCTAGGATTATGTTCGATGTTATAAAAATTGTTCTAGTTTTCTGTTTTGGAACATACCATTGCTACAAGAGGATTATCATATGAATTTCATTTTTTTAAAGATAGGTTCGCATGTGTGTGTACGTGTGTGTGTGTGGGAGGGGGGGGGGCACATATACATGCCCAATAGTTGAATTTATCAATTTATTTTTAAATTTTCATTATATTGAAATGCGTTTTGTGTTTAAAGGCAGTGTTGTTCAAACATATTTTTACACTTGAAAGGTTTGGGCATTTTTATCATACAATTAGTAACTTAAAAAGATTGAGAGTAGATAAAAGGAAAGTAGAGGCTGAGAGCATACAGTTCAGAACAGGTCATGCATCAAAGGTTAAGCAAGTCACAGTGAAGACAGCAGAAATAAAATGTATATATAGCATAAAAATATATCAATCACATCCATGTACATACATGTTTTAATGATTTTTGATATAAAACCCTGGGAGAAAATTCATGTAATGAGTATTTGGCCTGATCAAAGCATGGACCTTACAAAATATGTACATACATGAAGTTGCGCTTGCCCAAACGGTGGCACCGTCAACATATTAATAATGATAATATAATAATGATATTTATTTATATAGCGTCCTATATAACTATAAATAATCACTCTAAAGCGCTGCAAAGAATAAAAATGATACAACATGTTATAAAAGTAGCAAAAGGAAATTATAATAGCATTAAGACAGATACTATCAAAACAATGCTAGCAAAATATCAATAATGTAAAGTAAAATTACTAAAATCTAAAACATGATGTGCATGAAAAAAGTTCTACGCCGTACAATTTAATCAAATGATATAAAATACAATAGTTGAAATAAATATACAATTATATACACTTGAAAAAAATCATGTTAAAATGATGGTAAAGAAGCCATAACGATTTAACCACCTATGCTACTAATAATATGCAAGTCTAAAAAGACGTGTTTTTAAATGTTTTTTAAAAGTGTTCAAATTCTGACAACGGTGGAGGGTATCAGGCAGAGAGTAGCTGCTGCCACATCGAAGCGCCTGTACATGTGTACAACGATGCACGTGTAAAAAAGTAAATTGTGTATGTTGCAGTCGAGCGGTTTAAGATTTGAATAAATAATTAGCATTAATAACGACAAAAATACTTAAATGTAAGTTTACAGTTTATGAAGTTGCATAAGAGTCTTAGGCTATATATCACGTCTTTTCCAGCAGATGACTGATGGCTTTTTTAATATTATTAACGTTCTTTTTACGATTCATAGTGGTGGATCTAGAGGGGGTGTAGGGGTCACTCCCTCCATTTGGTCAGACAGATATCAGCCCTGAGCAGCAACAAAAAACAAAACAAAACAAAAACAAAAAAAACAAAAAACAAAAAAAAAACACAAAAAAAAAAAAAATCTGACAAACCCATCACCTGAATAATAATTTTAGAGCAGTGATCTGTAAAAACAACGCTATATTGTTGAATATTTGCTGATTGTTTTTAGGCCCGATTTCCAAGATTGTGTCTTCTCGATTATTTCAGAGACAAATATATGTCTCTGATTATTACATACTCACTAACATACTTACATGTACATGTATCTATATCAGCCCTATAATATGCATTGCATTTAAAATTTCAAAGCCATCTTTTGAAGAAAAAAAAGTATTGGGAAAGGGAATTAAATTTTAAATTCTTTTTTTTAAATTCTTCTTTTCTACATTTATTTGCAATGGCATGTACAATTTTTTTTTAGTCATCTGTAGTTGAAAGTAGCTCCCGGGAATAAATTCACACGACGGATCTCACTCTAAGTTTAGTGTGCACCGTAAACTTCCGGATCCTTAAACTTGCCAATCCTTTCTGGCCGCAAGCTTATAGGCGAAGTTTTTGTCCGCTAGCTTGACTTCAGTAAGTTACCAACTTGTTACTTAGCAAGTAAGCAATTCTTCTGTCTGTCTAAACCTGTAATTATCATGGATACTGAGGTTTGTTTCTTTTCTGTTGCAAAGATTATTATGCTAAGTTTTCAAGAGCAGCTTGTCAACATGATTACATGAATGTGATGAAAAGACTCGGAAAACTCGACACGTACGCGTTTGACAGAAACCAGAATAATATTTGTTGGAATATCAGAACTACAGTATACAATAGCTGTAAAAAGACATCACAACACGCAACAGTCCAACTACATTGATCAACTTCCCAAACGTGGGTTATACTACATGTCTTACAATGTGACCGTGTTTGAGAGCGAAGCAAAAAGTATCGGCATTGGTATCTATATCGCATCCATAACATAACAAAACAAAAAATATCCTGAAGTCAGCACAGAGTTTTGATACAATCTTAGCAAACTTGTGTATATAGTATGTTAGGATTAAAGGGACCTAACAGACTGCCTTTAAATTTTTAGTTACTTGCTTCAGCAGGTTGGGAACACTTCTCCTACAATGAGATATTCTCGCTAAAATGCGATTATCCCTCTCTAGCGAGAGTAAATATATCACGTACAACCGAGAAAAACACCCGTGGAGTACATCTCTTCGTGTTTCATATGAAAAGAAGAAAAAGTGCTAAAATGTCTGATACTTCTGCAAATATATTAATCAAAACAAAAACACTCACGATGTGTATTGGATTTCAGACTGCTTCCCTCTTACTCAGCAACTTTGATATGAAATTTCTTGACTATGTTGTCAATTTCATAGAAACAATTCACATCATGTTGAGTGTTTGTTGCACTTTAATATTCAGTGTTGCACAGGATTTGCCATTATTTACGTCAAAACACCTGTTTATGGTAATGTTTATTTCTCGCTAAAGAGGGATAATCGCGTTTTAGCGAGAATATCTCGCTATAGGGGAAGTGTTCCCAACCTGTTCAAATTCTCAAGACTTTGGTATTAACCGTGATAATGCTAAAAAGTTTTTCTAGTCGGAATGCCAGAATATTGTTCTGTTTTGTAATACATATATCATTTACTATAGGATTAGGTTGCTGTCGTTAACCCTACACCATTTATATGCAAATTTTCTTCATTACGTTGGATTCTACACATCCCGTCATCTGTTGCAGTCCATCTTGGGGTTTATAGTAACTTACCTTTTAAAATATATCTACTTGTGGTCACCATCACAATATTTAAATTTTAAAGTGGTGTTGATCATCCTTTTAGGCAGGTCAGATTCGTTTTCACCAGCTATTAGCTTCAGAGTTCAAACTTGTCAACTATATTTTAAATGTTCAGTGCTGAATGACTCAAGTTTAATAGGTGTAAGACAATCAAGATGATTGAATGATATTATTACTTTTGCTGTGGAACTTCACCGGGAATCCATAGTTTAAATATGCCTGATTGCATTCAAATCTACGCCATTTGGACCATAAATATTCAAGTTTGATAGTTATTGTTTAATTTTTCATCAGTTTTCTCTAATTTCCTTTGAAAAATGTATGTACATGTTACCTATAGGGAGAGCTTTAAGCTGTGAGTGGGCTTTGCTTTCTATAACTTTCCCAAAAAATGAACACTTTTTAACAGTTTGGGAACACTTCCCCTACAGTGAGATCTTCTTGAAAAAAAACATGATTATCCCTCTCTGGTGATAAGTATACATATATTTGTGTTTTACTTGAAAAAGAAGAAAAAGTTCTAAGATGTCTGATGCTGTCACAGATATATACACCAAAACATGATTTGCATTGGATTTCAGCCTCCTTAATCTCTCTAACATAGCAACGTTGATATGAAATTTCTTGATTGTGTTTACTTATCGATTTTATAGAGGCAATTCATGCCATATTGAGTGTGTGTTAGACTTATCCACAGAATTTGTAATTATTTTCAATCAAAACACCTGTTTATGGTGTTTATTTATATTTTATTATTTATATTTTGTGTTATACATTTTTTTTTCTTCCTAAAGAGGAGTGATTAATACTGGCGTGCGTCCTGCGTAAATTATGCATTAAATTTGCTCAGGATGCATGATTTCAATAAGTGTTCATCTCAACAGACGCATAAAATTTTGAAATGAAAAATGTGTAGTGTTTTAAATTTTTCCAAGTAATCAGAAGGAAATGTACTAGACACTTGAGATATTCCAAATGACAGGAATGATATGAAGTCGTACTGCATTGACAAATGAAACAGTGATATCAATACGATGGGTAGACAAAACTTACCCTTGAAGCGATACCACCAAAAAATTTTTTTTACCAAATCGGATAACGTCAACTGCATATTTAAAAATCTGAGAAGAAGCAAAAGATTTATTCTCTAAAGGGGGATAACAAGAGTAAGACTTTTTCCTTAGATATAGTTTCATTTTTACCTGTGACAATCGAGCTATTAGTTTGAAACAATAAGATTTGGAATGCTTTGATTTTACATGTAACTTGGGACTCGTTAACCCCTTACATGGCAGATATGTGTTTTTTACGCATTTCCGATAGATTATGTGGAGGATTTGTTTAAAGTCTGAAAATAAGGGTTATATATAACATTGGTCCCATGATATTAACCATTTTCAAAACAAATCACTGAAAGAGGGTTAACCACATTTTAGTGAGAATACCTTGCGATAGGGGAGGTACGTGTTCCCAACCTGATAAAGCTGATTTTTCAAAATACATGAGGGTATGAACTGTGACACTTCATGCTGGCATACTTCATGAAAAACGTGCAGGCCTGAAGTGTAACATTTCATACCAAAATGAAAATTTATTTTTTATATTTACTTCTTTCATCATTTCTCTCTGAATTCCCATCCATCTGATCAAACTAGATGTACTTATCTACTTAGTATCAAGATTTATGCACAGATCACTGGTCATTCACAACTGCAGCACACTTGGGAGGAAATGGTTATTATTACAATTTGTAAAGATAAATGTAAATATGTTGTGTATAACTTTCCAAACATGGGTTACACTGTATACACCTTTTTGGGGTTATATTGCTACCACATAACTCAGCTAACACATGGACTGTATTGTATGTATATATTTCCCAAATGTGGCATAACTTCAAAACATGGGTCAGCCTACATAAAAGTCTAAACAATTTTATTTTTCATCATAAATTTGATTGTCAAACAATATTCCACTATTATATTTCGTTGTTTGTAAAGTGTCAGATCAAAAGAATGTTCTATAATATGACAATCATTCTAGAGGGTGGTTGGAAAGTCCTGTAATTTTGGTGTTGGTCTGATAATAATACAAAAGAAGCAGTCAGACAATGTGTCCACTAAGCAATTATTTAATCATCAAAACATCCAAGGATGTAAATAATAGTAATAACTTAAGTTCCTCATTTTAGTAACGCTGTTATATATCTCGGCATCATGATGAGTTTGGTAAAGGTTAATGAAGGCCCGAGGTGTACCGAATGGAATTTTGTTATAAAGGTTAATGAAGGTCCAAGGTGTAGCAAATGGAATTATGTTGTAAAGGGAATTTAAGAGACAGGGTCCATTTTAGAATGATATTTAATCACTCTTTGAACTATATCGAAGGAACAAAAGGCCAAGAAAATTATTCATTTGGACAAGAGAGAAAGATTAACCAAATCAGCAAAGCAGAAAAACATCTGTGAATAGTTTCAATTCATGGATGATGGTATGACATACTTCATTTGTGTTTCTCATCACAGGAATAATAGAGAGAGAGAGAGATATATCGTCTGTAAACTTTTCACATTTTCCTCGTCTTCTCCAAAACAGTGATAAACACTATTTTAGACTCTAACCTAAAACAATGTATTTGTTTTTTTTTTTTCTTCCAGTTTTCGGTAGTGATAGGCAGACAGTGCTGATGTAGGAAGTAAAGCATGAGCCTCACCATTACCATCATCATTACATCCACGAATAAAGCTTCACATGCTGACGGCTTTAACAGCACCGTTCATTAGTAGGAGGTCCGAGTCTCTGATAGCATGAGAAGACAGACCATGGCCATGGTGTTATTCCAGTGAAGAAAAAAGAATTTAGTTGTTCAGAAGGTATTTTACAATCCAACCCTGTTAATACATGTATGAAAGGTGAAGATAACGAACAGTGAATAATCTCATAACTCCTAAATATAAGAAATACAAAATAGAGAGTTGGGCAAACATGGACCCCTGGATAAACCATAGGTGGGATCAGGTGCCTAGGAGGAGTAAGCCCTATATCTTGATCAGGTAAAAGAAGTAATCCATAGTCAAAATCAGTGTGCCAAGAACAGTCTAACAATCAGTATGAGACATTAGACAGCATTTGACCAATTGATAAATTGTATTAGATTGAATGGTTTGCTTGAGGTCGATTGACATCAGTGATGGGAAACAAATTAACACTTTAAATTTCCTCTCACCAACAGTGATGTAATAAAACATCATATTCTACTTGGATCTGTTCACTGATTCTGATGGAGAGAATAGATAAAGATGTTATATTTGACATTTTATAGTTTATATGTGTTTGTGTGACTGGTCATGTTGTTGAATTTGATCTATTGTTATTTATTTCCATTGATAGTGGTAAGACAAGGTGTTGACCAATGAGAGTAAGGATGAAGAAGCTGAGAAACTTTGTGCTCACTGCATTTGTTTCCATCGCTGTTCTCTTCCTGTATTCCATGTGGAGCAATCCCATCGGACAATCAAGTATGTTCAATTGAGAGTTACATAAAAGTGGAACATAAATGATAGTAAGAATAATCATATCTGTCTTGGCATGGGACCTGTTTTACCCATGTTTTTGCATACCCTGCTCCCTACACACCTTCTCAGTTTCTCCCTCCCCTCTGGAGGGATGGAAATGGGTTACATTCCTTTCCATTTTCAAATAGGCCCAGGTTAGACAGCCTGCTAGGAAGAAAGAGATCAGATCCAACTTTGCCCTGGGGAAAAAACTGTCCCTCTATAGAATTTCCCCATAAATGACAATGAGTTTGCAAATGAGGGAAATTTTCTGCAGGGTTTATTTGATCCATGTGGGAACATTTGATTTAGGTCTGTGTTTTCGATTCTATGCTACAAATCCTCATCTTAACAAAGAAAAAAGGATACTGAAGTATGCTCAACTTTCCCATGATACATACCAGTGTGTCATGCTTTGAATTCTGACTAAGATTTCCCATTGGGGTCCAGATTAGAATAGGTCCTCAGTACCCCTTCCTTGTCATAAGAGGTGATTTAATGGGGCGGTCCTTCGAATGGGATTGTAAATACAGAGGTCCAGTGTCACTCCAGGTGTGGCATAATAGATATCTCTCCCTGCTCAAAGACCGTAAGTGCCAAGCATAGGTCTGAATTTTGCAGCCCTTCACCGACAATCTTGATGTCTCCATATGAGTGAAAAATTCTCGAAAGGGACTTCGAGCAATATATATACAATTCTGAATAAGAATGATAAGAACCAAGCAAAAAGAATAAGTCTCCAAACTTCGTCTGGGAGACTTAATAAACATTGCATTATTGAGAAGATGGTGGGACCTACAAACTAGTATCAAGGTCAAGTGAATCCATTGACCTTGACCCTTGAATCTCCACAAATAAACTTATCAAAAGGAATTGATTCATTTAAGTCACTATATAAAAAGTAAATAATCATTGCATGTTTGAACAAGATGGTGTTAAAATTATGAATGATGATGATAGAAAAGAGGGAAAGATGATATAAGAACTGTCAGTTATAATGATCATTGAAGAGCATATAAGCTTACATTTACATAATATACTTCCCAAGTCTGAGAGAATTTGACGTATCATGACTGGCACAGTTGTTATACACCCTTGCAAATGAAGTTTAGGGAGGGGGTATACTGGAATCACCTTGTCCGCCTGTCTGTCCGTCCATCTGTCTGTAGACATGATATCTCCAGAGTATAACACTGAGAAAAATATTTGTTTAAAACTTTATATCTTATATGAATAAGGAAGTTGTGCACCTGCTATTTTGATGGAGTTTTATTTCAATATTATAGAAAATTATAGATTTTTTTCTTCCTTTTGAGTGAGTGTTGTCATTGTCCAAGGCATGAATAGATTTGATTCAAACTTTTTATTGATATTTTTTAACATATTAAATGTTAAAGTAAATTATTAATGTATTTTCTTCTCTCTTTTTTTCAGGTTATCTTAAAATCCAATAAACAGATTTGATTCAAACATTTTTATGAAGATTGTTAAAATTAAAGGAAGTTCTGGATATTTTTTTCCCATTTTAAGGGTGTTGTTGTGTTATGTTGTCATTGTCCAGAGTGCATGCATATCTTAAAAACCATTTATTCTTCATTGAGTGCAAATTCACTATATGTGTATTTCCGACATCCAATGTGTCCTGCAGGGGGTATATGTCCTGTTAGGACAGTTATAGTCAAGATGAAAGGCTACACCACCACTAGGATTCAGAGTGGGATTATATTTATTTGACTTTTCGTAATCTTTTGACATCTGCTTTAACAAGAATTATATTTACAACTGTATATTGTACATGTATGACCCTTAAGTTTGTATATATTTTATCTGTGATATAATTTTGGCACAGAATCAGGAGGGGTTTGGGGGTGTCACTATATTGTTAACAAACACCATTTTCTAGCAATGATCTAAAATGCTTAAATCACTATTGAAATCCATGGAATTAGCAATCTCCATAAAAGAAAATATAACAGTATGGAAAACATTTCATGCATTTTTTCCCATGTATATTATCAGGTAAATCAAAACTGGTTGCAAGGAAGGACTTTCTAAGGAAGGTGAGAATTCATCATTTAAACTTCGTCCTGACAATTTGAAAACTGTCATTTTAGCTCAACTGAACTTTTCAGATCAACGTTCTTAGTCCGCTGATGTCATATTTTAATTTTGACTTATCCAGAACCAATAGTATTATAGTACTTATTGTTATTAGCAGAATATGTTGCTGTGTAGGACGGTATTATAATAAATGAAAACTGCTATAAACTTTTTTTTTTTTTTTTTTTACATTATTCAAATTAAATTGAAATGGAGTAAAATGTTAACTCTTGAGCTGTTGTAGTATATGCATGATGTACATGAACTATAGGTTTTGTTTTATAACAACATTGTGGGTTATAATATCATATTTTTTATTTCCTGTTAGAAAACTGGTATTTACAGTCGCAATGATCAGCCTCTTGGATCTCTTCTCAAGGAGATGGGTGAGAAAGATTTCGAGTACCTCAGGAAAGAGCGTTTGTACAATCTACGGAAAAAATGTGAAAAAGCGCAAGAAGCCAAACTCGTAAAGAAGAATGTGCCTGCCAAAAAACTGGGTCACATCATTGTCAATGACCAGTATAAGGTGTTATACTGCTACATTCCTAAGGTGGCGTGCACCAACATGAAGCGCGTCTTCTTGATCCTCACAGGTAAGATGAACAGCACAAATCCGTTGGCTCTGAAAAGTGGGGATGTTCACATGAAATTGGATAAACATCTGAAATATTTAGATTCTTACCCAGAGGAAGAAGTGCCAGAGATTCTTAGAACATACAAAAAGTTGATATTTGTAAGGGAGCCGCTGGAAAGGTTATTGTCTGCTTATCGGAACAAATTTACTGAAAAAAGTCCCTACTTTCATAAGAGGTTTGGACGAAGAATTATACGCAGGTTTCGAAATGGATATAATGGATCGCAAGAAATTCTGGGTAATGACGTCACCTTCCTGGAATTTGTCAAATACATTACGCATCCAAACACGATAGAGAATGAAGGCTATAATGAGCACTGGGCGCATTATTCTGCCCTCTGTCATCCATGTCATGTCCAGTATGACTTTGTGGGGAAATACGAGACCATCGACGAAGACGTCAACTTTGTCCTAAAAGATTTGAAAATTGACCAGTTGATAGCATTTCCAAGAAGAAATGCTACGTACCGAAAATCCAAGACCAAGGACCAGCTGGAGTCCTTCTACAGTACGATTCCAAAAGATCTCCTGGGGAAGTTATGGAAGATCTATCATACCGATTATCGTTTGTTTGACTATCCTTACCCAGCGGTCCTGGAGAAATTCTTGGCCCCTGAGGAAGATGTTTAGTGACAGAGTAACAGTGAGATTTCTTTTTGATGTCCCTTACAACTGCCAAAGTTGCCAAAGTTGAAAAATTCCCACCATGTGTTTTGATGATGTTTTCACATATGACTGTGTGTGTATTTTTTAGCCCTTTACTTTGAAAGTAACAATTTTTTATTCTTTATCTGGTTTATGTGTTGTTACGAATGTGCTAGATTTACTCAGAAATCCACCAGAGCCTGACAGGTACATGTGATTGCATTCTTTTTATATGATATATATGAAACATTTTACGAATCACTACATTAATACCATTTATGATATATACAACTGTGTATAGTCACTCGTGTCGTAATTTTCAGAACAGGTGCAATAATCAGAAGGAAAAAAAACCTCACACATTTGCCTATAATATTGTATGGTGCAGTTTTGATGGTGTCTGATTTAGATATACTGGGCAAAATTAGAATGATGCACATATGTAACTTGTAAAAATAGCCTCACTAGAAATCCATGCTTCATGAAAAGTATGCAAGCAGGAACCTTCATGCTTCATGTACCCTCATACATGTTCAAAAATGAATTTTATTTCTTCTATTTACATTCTACTTTCTGTTAGAATATTCCTAGTCATTAAAATAGGTGTACTATATATGTATTTTTTATGCCCCCCCCCCCCCCCCTGAGATCAAAGATCGGGGGGTGGGGGGGGGGTATTGTTTTTGTCCTGTCTGTCAATCTGTCTGAAACTTTAACCTTGCTAATAAGTTTTGAACAGTAAGTGCTAGAGCTTTGATATTTCACATGAGTATTCCTTGTGACAAGACCTTTTGACCCTTGACCTTGGCATTTGACCTACTTTTTAAAAACAAATTGACATTGGTCATTGCTTCTAAATGGTAAACATTAGAGCTTTCATATTGCACATGAGTATTTCTTGTGACAAGAACTTTCTACTGGTACCAAGATATTTGTCCTTCTGACCTTGGCATTTGTGTTTCACAAACACATCTTGATTTTACATCTGTATCCATACGGACATTGTTTACAACTACAAGGCATTCATGAGGAAATGTCTGTAGTTACAATTATACAATTTGTAAAGATGTCAAAGGCAAAAATATTGGAAATGTTCATATATGTATATCCAACTGAACAAAGATCCATATACGTGTTTGAAAATACAGATGTTAAGGAGATATGCTACATCATCATAATGGCTGACTTCCTTGTAAAACATGGATTAAAATATAAATATAAGCAATAATAGTGTATTCCTATCTGATTTAAATGCTTAGCTTAGTAGCTCAGAAGGTTAGCGTGTCAACTGCTGAACTGTAAATCATGGGATCGAGTCCAGCAGGATTTGAAAAAAAAATCGGATTATTTTCTACTAAAACTGCATTTTTTTTATTTAAAAAAATAAATATTGATATACATATCTTCCACTTTCTATCCACATTCAATTTCTCTGGTGTAGCATTCCTCTTTAAGACCTAATTTGATTCTCTAAATAATTCAGCCTGTTGAATTTTTGCTGCCGTTTCAGGTCAAAGTGACTTGCTAATTGTACACAGTCCTTTGTTCTTATTTGTTGTGGGATCAGATTAAATAACCACTTTGTTTTTGTATTTCATGTTCAAGTCCTGTGTGTATTTACACATTAATCTAGTCTAACAGGTTGTCTTGTTGATTTCATGAATAAGTATATTTCAGCTGAGATTCTGAAATCCTAGAATTGTGGTATTTTTGATATTAAAGGTAATGTACGTGGTTATACGTTATTATGTACTTGTATACAGTATTGTGATTTCAAAATCCATTTTTTACATACATATATATCTACACCTAAACCATTTTCCCCCCCAGTATATAATATAGATCATGGTCTTACATAAGTTTGATTTGTTAGGGGTCCTGCTATATGGTGGGTACCCTACAGTAACAGCTCTGTCTATCAGAACTTTCTATGTACATGTAATAACCCAAGTTTGCTTTGGAAGATTTTCGGAAATTTTATTATTTGCAGCAGAGGAAGGCCTTTTTTTCAATTTTCATATTTATCGCAGGACCCTTTCTGACTTATCAATTTTCTAGTTTTTACAAATGATTTTGGTATAATAAGAGAAATCCATAAAATGGATTCTTGAAGTTGTTTTATTTCAGTGTTACCTGTACATTTTATGTAAGTATGGATCCTGATTCCACTGCCATAGTTTTCAATGGTAAACGGTTTTTGTGGTTGAAATCGAAATGAACAACAATATCTATTTTTGTCTGTAGTATTGTCTTGTAAAATGATTTTTGGCTAAAGTGCCACAATGTTTTCCCATGTTGATCTTCGTCCGAGATTTCGCTGTATTTTTGGTGAGACTGAGTAGAAAGTATGGTCCTGGACAACAATCAGTATATATACATTTATATTTGTATTTTTCCATATATACACTGTACCTTGTTGCAAATCCATGATTGTTCTCTCTATCATCATTTGATTCTTTTCTGTCTTTAATCATTCTTAGTTACCTTAAATTTAATTCTATTTTTGCACTGATTAATAAACTGAGGATATATACAAAAATATAATTTTGTGTGCATTTTTTTTTTCTTTTTTAGTGTTTATGACAGAGTGGTGCATAGGAAAAAGTTAACCATGAATTGCTGGTAGCACTCTGATACCCCCGACACACACACACTCACACAAATAAAAAAGAGCTGTCGTATGATTTATAATGTTAAATGTTACAGAGTGCATTTTCAGCTAGTGGATCTATTTTGGAATGAGGATTATATTGAGCTGCATTAAGAACCCATGCTCTGTGGGACCTGTAGTCTGACTTCAGGGTTAGCTAGCTGTTCTTTAGTTCTTCAGACTGGGATGACACACTGACTAAAGGAATGATTTTATGATATGGTTCCCTACATGTACATTTGAATGATTCTGACTGATTGAGTAATCCTGCACTTTGGTTCCTTAGGTAATGTAATGATCCTGACCGATGAAATAATCCTACGCTTTGGTTCCCTGGGTAATGTAATAATTCTGACCGATGAAATAATCCTACACTTTGGTTCCCTGGGTAATATAATGATTCTGACTGATGAAATAATCCCGCACTTTGGTTCCCTGGGCAAGGTAATGATTCTGACTGATGAAATGATCCCACACTTTGGTTCCCTTGGTAATGTAATGATCCCAACTGATGAAATAATCCCACGCTTTGGTTCCCTGGGTAATGTAATGATTCTGACTGATGAAACAATCCCACGCTTTGGTTCCCTGGCTAATGTAATAATTCTGACTGATGAAATAATCCCACTTTTTGGTTCCCTGGGTAATGTAATGATTCTGACTGATGAAATAATCCCACACTTTAGTTCCTTGGGTAATGTAATGATTCTGACTGATGAAATAATCCCACGCTTTAGTTCCTTGGGTAATGTAATAATTCTGATTGATGAAATAATCCCACACTTTGGTTCCCTGGCTAATGTAATGATCCCAACTGATGAAATAATCATGAGCTTTGGTTCCCTGGCTAATGTAATGATTCTGACTGATGAAGTAATCCCACACTTTAGTTCCTTGGGTAATGTAATAATTCTGACTGATGAAATAATCCCACACTTTAGTTCCTTGGGTAATGTAATGATTCTGACTGATGAAATAATCCCACGATTTGGTTCCCTGGGTAATGTAATAATTCTGACTGATGAAATAATCCCACACTTAGGTTCCCTGGGTAATGTAATAATTCTGACTGATGAAATAACCCCGCACTTTGGTTCCCTTGGTAATGTAATGATCCCAATTGATGAAATAATCCCACGCTTTGGTTCCCTGGGTAATGTAAAAATTCTGTATGATGAAATAATCCCACGATTTGGTTCCCTGGGTAATGTAATAATTCTGACTGATGAAATAATCCCACGCTTTGGTTCCCTGGGTAATGTAATAATTATGCCTGATGAAATAATCCCGAGCTTTGGTTTCCTGGGTAATGTAATAATTCTGACTGATGAAATAATCCCGCGCTTTGGTTCCCTGGTTAATGTAATAATTATGCCTGATGAAATAATCCCGAGCTTTGGTTTCCTGGGTAATGTAATAATTCTGAGTGATGAAATAATCCCGCACTTAGGTTCCCTGGGCAATGTAATAATTCTGACTTATGAAATAATCCTGCGCTTTGGTTCTGAAGGTAGCGTGTAATGTTTAAATTATTTTATTCCGTAATTTTCGCTCATGTAAAGCCGTCAGCAGCTTTTAGTACAGTTTTGACCGATGCAATGCGCTTACGTCCGTAGCAGTGAACCAACGCCTTCCGTTACACGCGACCTCCATTGTAAAGGTGATATCCAGAAGTCCGACCCTTGAAAGAAATCTCTTTACCATAAAGAAATACATGTATCGCTTTATCGATGTAAAAGAGAGATCTTAAAGTTGAAACAGATCTTCAGGAAGCTAACTTTGAGATAGCTCTCTTAAACCCTAAGATATATCCTTTTTTAGCTCAGGTGAGCTTTTCTGATCGAAATTTGTTTGTCGTCGTCGTAAACTTTTCACATTTTCATCTTCTTCTCCAGAACCACTGGGCTAATATCAACCAAATTTGGCACAAAACATCCTTTGGTGAAGGGAATTCAAGATTGTTCAAATGAAGGGCCTTGCCCCTTTCAAAGCGGAGATAATCACAAAAGTATAAAAATAGGGTGAGGTCATTTAAAAATATTCTTAGCCACTGGACCAGAAGAGCTGAAGTTTATATGAAGGCTACCTGATATATAGTGCAGATATTCAAGTTTGTTAAAACCATGGTCCCCGGGGTTAGGGTGGAGCCAAAATAGGGGATAAAAAGATTTACATGCAAATACATAGGGGAAAAAATCTTCTCAAGAAATTTACTTGAAAGCTTCCTGACATAGTGTAGAATCAAGTTTGTTAAAATCATCCCCCCCCCCCCCCCCCCCCCCATCTTCTTCTCAAGAGCCACTAGCTGGACCAGAAGAGCTGAAATTATATGAAAGTTTCCTGACATAGTGCAGATTCAAATTTGGTAAAACCATGGTCTCCGGAGGTAGGATGGGACCACAATAGGGGATCAAAGATGTATGTGGGAATATATAGGGACAATCTTTAAAAGTCTTATTCTCAAGAACCATGGGCCAGATTTTTACATGTACATTTACCGGTACACGAAATCTTCTTGATATAATGCAGATTTAAGTGTGTTAAAATCATTGATCCCGGGGGTAGGGTGGAGCCACTATATGGGATCAAAGTGTTACAT
Organism: Ostrea edulis; assembly: GCF_947568905.1. NCBI lineage: Eukaryota > Metazoa > Mollusca > Bivalvia > Ostreida > Ostreidae > Ostrea > Ostrea edulis. The sequence continues at coordinate 43,814,231 of NC_079170.1, forward strand.
ACAAATATGTAGGGGGAATCTTTAAAAATCTTCTCAAGAATCATTGGGAGTTTATATTTACATATTAATTGATTGATTGATTTATTTATCATATACATAAAAGCTTCCTGACATAGTGCAGATTCAAATTTGTAAACATCACGGCCTCCCGGGGGGGGGGGATAGGGGATCGAAGTTTTACATATATATAGTGAAATTTTTCTTAAGAACCACTGTGCCAAAAAGTCTACATTTACATCAAAGCATTCTGACATAGTACAAATTCATATTTGTAAAAATCATGTCCCCTCGGGGGGATAGGGATCACAGTTTTACATGGGAGTATGTAGGGACAATCTTTAAATATGGGCCAAGGTGAATCAGGTGAGTGTTGTGGCCCATGGACCTCTTGTTTCATTTAACAATGATTTTTCTATGGGGGAAGTTTGAGATGGTCGTTCGTACGGCATTAATTAATTGCCGCCAAGCTGAGTCTAGTAATTTTACAGTACATCAGAACTTTGACCTCCTTGATTTATAGGAACTGATATGAAATTTAATTTATAATTAATATATTCATATTGTTCGAATTAAAGTATGGATATCTTTATCATATAATTTTACGTTCCTTTGGAGAGATTTTTCTCTCTTGCTTAGAGCAGTTCCGTTGGCCATTTGCAACGATTTCAAAAGGGGACGCCCAAAAATATTTTTATAACTAAAGGGAAAATACACCATCCCCTTCTACCTGCTTAAATTGTGTTTTTCATGTCAGGTCGGAAAACACGAAGTCATCTTTTTCCATAGCTTGCAGGAAATGTTGCGAAGTTGCACCAAATATAAATACTTCAAGTTGATTTTCAAAACATAATGTGGCATTTCAAGGTCGGCTCAAAGTTATACATGTATAATCTAAGGTGTTTATAATCTATTTCATTTGAATGACAGGCTATAGGATAAATACTGTCTTACATTAAACAAAAACAAAATAACAAAAACAAGGCACGGTCCTTGTTCTGGTATTGAACATTCACACGTGGAATTTAACTTCCTTGATCGTCTAGGAGATAAAGAAGTTCTTGTAAATAGAACCACTGCCAAGATATATGTGTCCTTTTGAAACCGGAGATGTTTACTTTAATTAGTAAACTTGTACGGTTTAAAACGAGATTAGATTTTTTTAAAGCTTGGAAGAAATTAAATTCGCGTTTATATATGTTGGGATACATGTACATATGACGAACTTCTGATTTCATCGTAAAAATAGACTAATTTCTAGTCAATAAAATTGTCATTTATGTAGGATCTGACATCATAAATGTACAACTCTTTCCAATTTTTTTTTATCACTCTCCATCTTACGATTTTCAAGAAATGCAAGTTGAACACATGACTCCAGTTGGGGATTCAAGCCCCCCCCCCCCCCCCCCCCCCCCCCCCCCCCCCCCCCCCCCCCATTTTCAAATTAAAGGAAAATCGTGGTCTCTTGTTTAGAAAAAAATGTAAACGATAAAAAAGAAGCAATGTTTTCCCCCCAAAACCCTTAAGATATGCGCCATTTTATTAATTTCACTTTATTAAAAATGACAGAAAATTGTAAAACTGACTAAATAGGGGAGACCCCCTAATCGCGAATCCTGGATCCGCCCCTGTAAAAATATCAATGTGTGAAGTATTGTTCGTTCTCATTCACCAAACGAAACTCATTATACCTAACTTTAGAATCAGCACTTTTTGTCAAAACCATAACGTCACGACGTATCGACAGTCTCTACCTTGTACACGGGTAGTCTGTGGCGCCTTGTCCACGCATCAAAAACGTCTCCCTACGACTTGATATCCAATTTGATTACAATAGTTTGAGTAGCATAAGTAGTGATAAGTTACAGTGTGGTTCTTCGGTGTTTTAAATTTTCATCACCGCACAACAGAGGTGTGTGATTCAGTTTTCATTTATCCCCGTAACTCTACTTTCACTGGTGAGCAAGATCGACTACAAGAGGTGTCCATATTCAGACATACATGTAGCGGTGTAAACTCCGTGGGTAAGAGAGCTGCCTTGATGAAGAAGAGAGTCTTCTGTCTGCTAGTCAGGCTGTTTGTTCACAATGTAGCAAGAACTGTGTGGGGAATACAAACTAAGCCAGAATAAATAAGTGGAGGGACAATGCCAAAACATTATTTAAAGTGTCCATGAAGTCAAAATACAAGACTTTAGTGTATGTTTTCTGACGCAGATTAATAAATAAAAAGTGATATGTCGAAAAATTACGTTGATTTTCTATATAGTAAGCGAGATATGGGTCAAAAAGTGATCTTCGCTCGAATGCACACCTTTATGACATTTATAACGAGGCTGTTGCTGAGACACAGTGTTCGCCGAGTACAGTATAGAAATAATGAGATTATACCGTGTATAGAGCACATGACTATGTACTGCAAATCACGTACGCATCACGATAAAGTTCATAAAGTACCAGTTACATAATGCCCAGTAATACAATATTTGAAAGGTGATGTGGTTTGTGAAGCATATACCAAAGCAGACTTTATAATTACATTTTTTAAATTAATTGGGCATTGGATGAAAACGGAGTGGATCTTGGCAAGAAGCACAACAATGAAAATGTTAAACAGACAACTACATGTAGATTGCAGGAAGCAGTTTAGAACACCGCGCTGCTGAAATAAAAGTTAAGGGGATAAATTAAGTAAGGAGAATCGTATTTAATTACCACGCCAGAGTGACATTTTACCTTACAGGAACATTTAAATATATCGATGACAAACTCCACTTTTATCTCGGCTGATAAAGGGGTAAGGGGATCTTCGGGCACAGATTGTCACCAGGCACCCTGGAATAGTGGTTGAATAGTAGTTGAATTGTGGAATAGTGGTTGAAATATGGAATAGTGGTTGAAATGAGTAAATGCAGGGCCGTAAATTAACCTTCAATTTGGAGGAGGCAGGAAATTAGGCGGGGGTCTGGGCTGAGCACATTTTGTGCACACTGAACACGTTTCGTGCAAAATCCTTGATTCTAGGGCCTTCTAAGATGTTACTTGACTAACTCATTCTAAAAGAAAGATTTGGAATGCTTTTTAAGGGAGGTATCATGTTCTTAGTTATTGGAAACAACATAAATTCTAATGAACTTTAAATTTTAATTTTTTTTTGGCTCAAAAGTTGGAGGAGGCAGCTGCCTCCTCCGCCTCCATGTAATTTACGGCCCTGAAATGTACAAGGACGGAGCGCACACATAAGGTCTCGTTGTTTGATAAGGTATTGGCAAAGCTGTAATTCGTTTTGTAGGATTTTCTTCAACTTTGCAATGGAGCTTCCTTGCACTTGTTGATCAATGGAAATTAATTAAGTTCGCCTTGGGAGTCTGAAAAAATGCATCCACCGACAGCTAGCTTTAGAATAATGGCTGCATAGATACAGCTGATGTAATCGTCCCTTTCAACTTTATTTTTATTTAGAATGACGTTATTGTGAGATTGTTCTTGTGAATTTTAGAGGTAAAGAGATGGCTGAGGAAATTATCCTCACAAAATTGCATGGTTCATGCCCATGTTTGCGTTTAGAGTGGTCTGCCCTTGGCTGAAACGTTGTCATTTAAAATTCCACCCCTCTAGAATCATAGGTTCAATCTTATAATTGATTGTTGATTCTTCACATAATATATCTTACTAACAAATAAAAATGTTTAAAAAAAGGAGGTTGCGGTATTAATAATTTCTGTTTTTCAATTACCACACATATACCTGTTATCAACGTTAGAAAATTGTAATTTTCTTTAAACATTATCAAAATTTAACAAAAACTGGTTAAAACGGTATAATAAAATTCACAACAATTTCATGAAACTCTGTCTTTAAAAACTATACAAAATGTTTGTGAAAAATAAAGGAAATATATCGCATAATAGATTTGATAAATGATTTAATAAAAATAGTTTATATTGCCCTTGGATTCAATATTTTGAAATATATAATTGATTATTCATATATATCTTAGACATTTGAAATATCTTATGGTTAACAAGAGTTTTTACAATAACTATTGAAAAAAAATCCAACAAAATTCATGTTCCTGCCATGCATAAATCTTATTAAATCATTGACTTTGCGAACTCTTATGACGTCACAGGAGAGTGTCACTACGTTAATGCAATAAAACTTTAGTCAATGATATACCCTTTTTTCAATCTCCTCTAGTTACATGTACATAATCTTCTGTTTTATAAGACTTTATAGTGGGGAACTTAATTAGAAAGCTAGTTCCATATTGGCAAACGACTTCAATTCTTCGATTCTTTGATGAGGATACCATTAATGACTTCTATGTAAAGGATACACTATTGTGACTGTCAAATCAATGCATCTGATTAGTGTAAATAAAGACGAAATCAGAACATGCCCCTTGTTTTTATAAGAAGTATTCATGCACTGAGCCTTGATCGTCTCGATATACGGTTTATAATCAAAACCAATGTAAAAAATATGCGCCTTTTTTAAATTTACAATGTCACCCAGGTGTGTTATTAATAGCAAAAATACCTTTGTGTTCCAATGCAAGACCAGAAATATAGATGATATTTAGGAGGTTGTCCTCAATAATGCATTATCAGGCCACATAATTAAGCCTTTGGATTTATGTACATGTAAGTGTATCACGGTACGTTTAGTTTAAATTGTATACTAATTTCAATGTAAATACTGTTAAGCCTTTTTGTAAGAAATACATGTAGATTGGTTGTTCACGATACAGTGCCCCAGAGAAGTACTTGTACTGAAAATAATGTATATCTATATATTTACAGATTAAGGGGGAATATCACGCAATAAAAAATTCATATGGATAAAAGTAGAGGATATATAAATAATGTTTTGAAATTGAAAACATTCAATTTACTTAATTTAGTCTAAAATGCAGTTTTAGTAGAAAGTAATCTGATACAACAGACTAAAACCCCTACTGGACTCGAACCCGCGATCTACAAATCAGCAGTCGACATGATTTTTTAAGCTTCTGAGCTACCCAGCTAGGCGATCAAATTTAAAAGAAATATCCTAATATTACTGATATTTATATTTTCATTTGTGTTAAATGGGGAATTATGCAACCAGTATGACGATGAATTCCACTTCCTTAAGACCAAATCCATGGGCGGATCCCCCGGATGCAGGCTGACTTTTACTTTTATATTTGAAAACACTATTACACAACAAAATCCATAGTGAGGATGTCCATCCCTACCCCCTTTTAGAATTTTTTATTTCAAACAATCCATTTGAATTCAGTCACATTTTGGTCCTTGTATACTCGCCCAATGAAATTGTTCATGAAATTTTAGGTAACCCGCATGAGTCACTGAGGTGACCTAAATTGATATTGGTCAAGATCTGCGTCTGTCGCCGTGACTCGTCCGTCGTGCGTTAACAATTGAACATTTTCAACTTCTCGATAACTGTCCTTCCAGTTCGTTTCAAATTTGGTATGAAGCATCATTGGGATGAAACTGAATGGATATTCAGACGGAGCTGGTAGCCCTTTACAAAAATTGTAGGGGTTTATTACAAAGGTAGGGATCCAAATGGTCATAGTAATTGATATCTTTATTATTTGATATGCTTCTTCTTAATTCTGATGATACTAATGTACATAACTAAGTCATATCGTGTTAATTAACATTATGTAACTGTAAAGTCTTTCTTTAGTATGGACACTTTCAGGGGCATTTGCGTTATTTTTAAAGAACATATCTTAAATTGTTTTATACTGCTGCTGAATTACAAGGATTGAGCTTAGATGGACAGAACAAGAAAATTGATAGATTTCGTAACCCTTGGGACTAGTTATACTTTTGCCTATGACTCAGGTGACTGATAAGACATGTGGGTCTCATGTTGTTTTTTTCTTTCTGTTTAATATGTTATGATCTTTAAAACAAAAAGTGCTACAGAATATTTCTTACATTTTAACTTCATGTAAAAAAAAAAACCATACAAATTCAATCAGACAACCCGATGACTACTTGTTTTTTGGATTCTTTCTTTTTATTATTATTGAAAAATCAATAGTACGGAATTTCAGCATTAAATCAAGGTGTTGAAATTTTCCTTGTTTCAGACAAAATCCTCGTTCGATGCATTAATAACATGATCATCCCTATATTTGAATATTGCATATTGGGTTCTCTTGAAATTGAACTTGCATTCAAATTTTGATAACTAGAACTTTTTTTCTTGTAATGAATTTAAATAAAAAATGTACAAACCTATATGCATGTATATCATTTCAAAACTCTCAGTCTTTCTCTGTATTTTCAAGATCACTTTGAAATATCACATTGAAATATATATCTTAAGAAAACAAACTTTATCTGTAAGTATTTTTCCCGAAATCCTTTTCATGTACTCCATATTCGGAGAGAGCATTACAAATGCAATCATTGCATTGTAAATGCATCACCACCACTCTGATTCTACACACACGTACTCTGAAGTTGACAGCAAAATATGTTGGAATTCCTCATTGACAATATATACCAGTCTTTGGTGATCAGGACTTCCAACAGTCTGTTGGAATTCCCATGGACACGAATTGTTCTCCTTTGTAAGCTGGCCTGTTTTTGTATTCTTATAAAGCAGAGTTTATTCAATAATTTCGACTTTAGAGGAATGATTTCTTGTTTTGGCCGTCAACTTGACATTTAGATGTATCGACGACGTTTCATTTACATGTATTAACAATAATCATTTTCATTCATATGTCAATTTGATATATTTCAGTGAAATCAAAAGACAGAGTATTGAAACTACATCTGCTTTCATTGAATATGTATACATGTTAACGGCAAACTAACAACTCAACTTTATGACGGGATGACTGCAGTATTTCCATCGTCAACACCCCATATCTATTATAGGATTGAACATTCTTTTTGAAGAATTTATCGATGTGTAAACTCCGGACATTTTACTCACAAACTGAATAAAAGTGCGAAGCACTTTTATGTTAAGTTTGTGAGTAAAATGTCCGGAGTTTACATATCGATAAATTCTTCAAAAAGAATGTTTGATTCTTATAATTCCAATTCATTCACTTTATCAACAATTGCAAAAATTTGAATAGTTTCCCCGCACTATGTTATTTGTTTTCAGGCGTGTATGAATACATCACGTTTTCGGATTTATTGATGTGTAAACTCTTGTTCAGCTTTACTTTTGTCCAATCAAAACAACTGTAATAAATAACATTGGAATTATATAGCAATATTCCATCTTCACCTGCGTATCGTAGTAATATCTCTCAACTGATTCAAAAAGCGATAGCATGTTCTGCATTGTGTTATGAATAATTTTGAAATCGAGCTAGGCTACTGACGGAAAAATTGTTGTAACTGGGGTTTCAAATGTCTTGTTTAAAGTCATCATTTCGCAAATTCTGTGGTTGTTTATAACGATCTAATTTGCAAAATATTTTAATAAAACCTGTCGTTAGGTCAAATGCTTTCTGATGTATTTCATGCCATGTGTCAGGCCGTTCTTTACATACTGTTTTTGACTACGGGTTAAGCCGTTTACCTGATCAAGATATAGGGCTCACGTCGAGTGCGACTGTCAACAAGGTATTCTGTAATGTTTCTCTACGAGGATTGGCTTGGAAATTAAGGGATGCCTTTTTATTTGTACCCCAAAAAGTGACTATCCATACGAAATGCCAATTTACACACAAAAACGTTTGATGTCTAAATACACGTAAAAGTTGCATAATTTATGGTTAGGGACATACGACACCCCCAAAAATTGTGATAGAATTTAGTGAAAAGATTTGTAAATCTAATATTGATAAAAACCATATTTACCACGAAAAATTTCAACGAAACCATTTTTAATTTTGAGATACTGTATTCACAAGTCTTTACTTGAAAATTGAATGGGAAAACGTCTTTTCATTGATGCGATTTAATGTATTAATGACCGTTTTACATTGCTGTTTGATCAAATAATAGAGAATCCCACATAAACACAATAAAATCCTACTTCATTTGATGCGTCCAAAACATTGGGTATTTTATGACCTAAAAATAAAACTTTTAAAAGTGTTGTGGTTATATGCCAATGGGATGTTCTATTATTTGACATTTTTTAATGATTTAAATTTTGGTGGGGGGGGGGGGGGGGGTTCCATTGAATTCCAAGTAAACATTTTTGTTGGATTTTTAACAATATTAAAACATCCACAAATATTTTTTTTAAATTTTGTTTAGCGATTTTTCTTTGGGGGGGGGGGGGGGGGGGGCTATACCTATGTGATGGCACGCTTGTGCACGTGGTTCTTCGATTTTACATTTAATCATTAACTAAAAGAGTATTGTCTTGTTGGTTCTGGTGGATTATATCTACAATGCAAAGCTATCTCAATAGCTTCATTCTTTACATTTGTTAGATTTTATTCTGATAAAGTGTATCAAATGTCTAGAAAACTTATTTTCAGTGGTAACAAAATCACATCAAATGTCACCTTCAAGATCTGATCTGTAACTGATACATGCAAATAGGATTCGTACAATTTTAAATGAGAAGTTATTGGACCAGTCAGTGATATTTAGCTGCTCAGCTTAAACAAATGAGTTAAAAAAAACATTGGGGGTTTGATAGTGCACTGTGAAATGTTGTCTGTGGACTGTTGCGTCTTACATGTATCAACACATTGTATATATATATCCCGGCATCATGTGCAATGATTGGATTTTGTATATCTGTTATTAACATCACCTTAGTATAGAATAGAAATAATTATCTCGTAGTCAAATATCGTTGAAGAGATTGTCTCGAGAAATGACATTGTATATATACGAGAATCTATATATTGCAGAATAGGGAGGACACGTTTCGCACCTGCTACTTAATCTTTACATAATTGCTTGTTTGTTTTTTTGGTTTTTAAAAAAAAGTTTTCTAAGTCATTTCTATATATCAGAGATGTACAATCAATTTTCAAAACTGGGGGGTGGGGGGTGGGGGGGGGGGGGTGGGGGGGGGTTAGCTGTCAGGACAAGAAATTTAGTTAATACTATAAAAAATCTTAACAAGGAAAATAATTTTAAAGTGAAAGGTTTCATTCAATCCAAAGCTCACATCCTAAATTGTGTGTCTGCCCGCGCGCGCGTGTGTGTAAGGGTGGGGGCGAGTGAGTGTGGTGCATGACTTTCCTTCGCTACCAATTAGTACTGCTATAAAATCTGGATTAGAACAGGTCCTCAGTACCCTTTGTTTGTCGTAAGAGGCGTCTAAATGAGGCGGTCCTTCGGATGAGACCACCAAAAAAAAAAAAAAAAAAAAAAAAAATGGGGCGGTCCTTCGGATGAGACAACAAAAACATGGAGCGGTCCTTCGGATGAGACCATAAAAACAGCAGGTGTGACACGATAAAGATCCCTCCCGGCTCAAAGGTCGTAAGCGTCGAGCATAGGCTTAAATTTTACAGTCCTTCACCGACAATGGTGACGTCTCCATAGAAGTGAAAGAGTCTCGACAATGTACATGTACAACAAACCAACCATTAAAAAAAACGAGGAAGGTCAATTCTTTGATATCACTTTAGGGATAAAAAGCATGCATTTTATATCAAGCTAAATAAGTTATATACTTTCTGCTTATATATGCAATCTAACTCAATCGGATTAAACAGTAATCAAGCTAATTTACCATTTTATTATGTATTCTCTGAGTCGGATAGCAATACCCCATTTCGAAATACTACTATGATCGCGTGACGTTGCATACGGAATCATGATTTCAAGCGTGGACGGCCTGATAACTGTCGACCAGACAAGACTATACAGACAGTCAGACGGAAACAGCCCTGGTAGAGAGAACCACTTTGAGCAATAGAAGGGAAGTTAAATTTTATATTGAACATGAAACCACCATTCAGAACGACACTCCCATGCTGTTTCTAATACTATTTGTCTCGCGCGCATGCGCACAACCACCGTAAACGTCATCACTTCAACAATATGCATTAGAAAATCATCATATTTTCCTTACCTTGAATAGACTTTAACACATGTATATAATTTGTCCAAATTGTCAAATCGTATTATTTTTCATAGTTTATCACATTGACAAAATTTTAGTCTGGTTTTCAACATCTAACAAATTACGGTTCAATACGGCACATATACAGTTGTATACCTTTATGCAGCATGCAACCGGTGAATGCTACTTTACAAATGATAAACATCGGATTTGCCTGTAAACAACCCACCCACCCCAACAAATAGGAGGGTGGTCCCCCCGGTCCCCTTGTTGCTGTGAACCTGTGTATTATTACTAAATACTTTAAATCTATATACTGTTTACTTTTTGCTAACATAATAATTAAAACTCGCCTATTCACTAGACAGAACGGTTACACACAATTTACTGCAATCATGCCGTACGATCAAATGATAAAATGACCATTTTGTCGAGTCTTGAAATAAACATCAACAATCCCAAGGACCTTTACCATCCTTAATACGAATGACTGGTTTCTTAGGACGAACATTTCAGTTGGTCTATTCTGTAGAACATGAATATTCATCTCGACAACGAAATGACAACCATTTTAACACGATGGATACGTGCATATATAAATACTGCTAGCAGTTCTTTATGAATTATAAAGCAAACTGAACTGAAACTCTTCTATCTGACAACATGGGTACACAGACTAAGGGTCTTCTATCATACTGGTTCTCCGTTCTGAAATTCTTATTTTTGTTTTGTAAGTATTCATTTACTATCTTCTCCGCGATAAATATTTGTTATATTTCAATGTATTTTGTATTTTAGTAAAAGATCAGTTTTGCCTTTTACATGTAACTTGACTTTTAAGAAAATTATCAAATATTTCGATCGTTTATACTGCGGCGGTCAGACGGATTCGATCGCCGATGCCAGATTGCTCAGTGGTAAGAGTACTTGACCAGTAATGCAGGGGTTCTGGGTTTGATTCCCGATCAAGACATAATTTTTCTCCCTTCTGTTACATTTGTGCCGTTGATCGCTTCAAAAATGTACATTTTTATTTCCAAAGCTTGTTTCGTTATCTATATTAAATTAGTCATTTCTTGATTTTGTATGTACAAAAATTATTTATAAATACAGCTACCTGTATATGGACCTTTCATTGAATATTCTTGTTAAACCATGTTGGTGATTTGAAAGAAAGATAGTGTTTCCAACAACAACTCTCATTGTTTGGTATGCAATGGAGACGTTATTTTTGTGATGATCTGTGACCTGCGAAAACCGACAAATCAATACAGTAAAGTAATGCAATAGCTCCCTGATACAAAAATAAAAAAGAGAAGAATTTAAATTCATACTGTAATTATTAAACACAATATGTTATTATGTCATTCAAACGAATCAACTTATCATTTTTTCGTTGGGTGTAGGTATACCATGAAAAAAAACAACAACCCTGCAATTCTTTCTTCCTCGTGGTAAACCTCCATTAAACGATAAAGAAATAATATTTTTTTTTATTTCTTATCATTAAAATATTTCAAAACATTGAGTTTGAATAATGATTTGAGTTTCGAATTCATAAGACGTATCAATATACAACATGAGGTCAAAGTAAGGTATTTCAAACAAAAATTAAACGAATTTTTCAGTCAATCAAAATCGCCGTAATTTGATATATCAAATGATTTCTGTATTACCCAAGAATTGTATTTAATTCAAGTACTGACTGCATAGTACAACCATTATTGCAGGTTTGATTCCAATAAAGTGTGCCAGCTATTGCTACTACAAGTACAGTTCCTACTATGGATACATACGATACTACTGTTACTACTACTATTACTACTACTATTATAGCTCCAGTTCCTATAGTAGGTAAGGAATTTCCACTTCTCCACACACTCCGGACAGATACACAGTACATGTCTGAAAAGTGTGTTGTAAAAATCACTCTGTCCAGATCAATGAATATACGAAATAAATTGTATTATTACAAACTTTAGCGAGAGGCATCACTCGAGAAATAAAATTATTTTGAATTAAACGCGAATTCATGTTAACGCGATATGACGTTTACTCGTCATGTCGCCATATTATGTAGATACAAGAATCTACGGTAATCAAAAGCTAGGTCATTAATCATGCTTAGTGGCTCAAGTTCTTGGATAAAATTTCAAGTCGATTCAAGTATAGATACAGCTGTAGACAACTGGTTATAACCGGATTTTCCGAATTCGTATGTACACGGAGTTCTAAACTTGAATATGTATGTTTATATCACTTTAATGACATAGGTGCATTAGAATGTGTGCAGATAAAACGTTCCGAATCTTTCTTCAGCAGTTACAAATCAACTGGATCGATTATTGGGATTGCAGTCGGTTCTGTTGTGGGCTTCGTCATTTTCGTGATTATTGTGGTCGGCGTTTGTGCGCAAATTTGCAAGAAAAAAAATCGAGGCCAAACGATTGTCCAGCCGCTGCAACCAAACATCTCCTATGTTAATACAAGTAATCAAATTATTATCCATTCAATATTAAACCTTTTAAGCTTTTTCAAGAAATCAATTGTTAAATGTAGTAACCAGTAGAAAATTGAAACCAAAGAACATATGTTAGAGGCAAATAACTGAATATTATCATTGACGTTTTTTCTTTCTTTCTTCTTTTTGTTTTAAAGATGAAAAATATTTTTTTCAGCACAAAATCCCCAGGGAGGACACAATCCACTGTACTATAATTCCCAGTATCCGCCCCCCGCGTACCCCTCCCCTGCGTACCCACTCCCATCGCAACCATTCCCCAACCAAGGCAATTCACCGAGACCGGAACAAGCTGCGCTGCCTTCGTGAACTTTTTTCTATATTGCGAAAATTTATGTTGTGTTGTGAAATGAATCAAATGGTTGACATAACCATTAAGGGAATTGTACATAGTATATAAGTTTTATGCCATTTCACTGCAATAGTGTTCAGTCTCTGCATCCATATACCGACGCCATTTGGGCTCAGTTACATGCACGAATATATCTTGAAAGGGCTTCCATAGTGTGATGTACTTTGATTGTGGTGTCTAATTACACCTCAAATTCACAAGTATGGATATGATTGCTAGCTTAAACACCGACATAATACTACTGATATGGTGGCAGCCACCGAGCTACCATGCATTTCCTACATGCTAATTTCCTGCTTATGATATAAATGCCGGTAACCAACTGGATTTTTAATTCTATAATGATATGCATAAGATGTTGTAAAAATCCTTGAATGAACTGTCTGGTACCAAATACACTGAAATTTAGAGAATTAATGACAACATCAAACTTTAAAACATTAAAAAAGACTATATGTATGTTTACTTATAAAATCCTGGGTTAGTCTGCTGCCCTCCCTAACATGTATATTTATTAAATTTCCGAGTCCCTTTGTATGCAACATGTCCCCACCTCTAATGAATATATACGTGCATGTACTATAAACATACTTATACCCTTGGAAATATTGTTTAAATGATTATAGAATTATATTTATGTATCTCGTGTACCATTGTATGAATGGTTTGAGTGAATAAATTAATTGAAATTGAATTGAGCATGTGCATAGTCAAACTAAACATTCTATAATGAAGAACAATTCGGGGTAACAAAAGACCTGCAGGGGGAACAATATCAAGTGTATGTTGTTATTTTCTGTCGTTCATATCGATGCATTTTTCATATTTTCATTTCGAACCTCTAATTTATTATCTACAATGTTGAAAATAACTAAGAATTGTCCCCATCTATTAGGTTTGGAACACCTCCCCTATGGCGAGATCTCGCTAAAATGCAAATATCCCTTTTTAACAAGAACATAAACATTACCACAAACAGGTGTTTTGTTGTTTTAATTGAAAATAACGACAAATATATGTAATGTCAAATTAGTGCGACAAACATTCAACTTGCCCCGAATTGTCTAATATATAAAATTGATAACGGTCAAGAAATTTCATATCATCACTGTTGTGTATAGGGAGAAGGAGGCTGAAATTCAATGTAAATTGTAAGTACTTTTGTTTTGTTTAAATATTTGCAGTAGTATTAGACATCTTAGCACATTTTATTCCCGTGGGGTTCCAAGTTAGAATATATGCTCATGTACAGATTCCCCTTGCTTATCGTACATTATAAGAGGCGACTAAATAAATGTGACGTTCCTTCGGATGAGACCGCAAAAACCGAGGTCCCGTGTCACAGCAGGTGTGGCGCGATAAAGATCCCCCTGCTTAAAGGCCATAAGCGCCGATAATAGGCCTAAATTTTGCAGCCCTTCACCGGCAGTGGTGACGTATCCGTATGAGGGAAATATTCTCGAGAGGGACGTTAAACAATACAATCAATCTCAGCACGTGCACGTTTTCTTCTTTTTCACGTGAAACACGAATAGTTGTACTCCTCAGATGTTTTTACTTGGTTACACGAGATAAGAATTACTGTATGTAAATTTACACAATATACTTTCGCTAAAGAGGATAATCGTGCGCGTATTAGCGAGAAAATCCCGCTATGGGGTACAATGTAAGTCTTTACAACCGATTTTGATGTGAAATTTGGTTTTTAAATCCCTGAAGCCAGAGCTGCTCTAATTTAGGGGTGGGGAAATTTTAATCAATATCTACCCTGAGTTATTGTTCCTTACACTAGCATATGAATGTACCTCTGAGGCACATGTATATGTAAGTGTAAGGAAATATCACTTTGGGTAGAGATTGTAATTCTATAGGTTGCATTCAATGAATATTTCATAAAAGTATTTTAGGGGCAAGTTAAGATAAGTTTGGAAATCATTAGAAATATTTTTTTAAATCTAAAATATGTATGAGGGGACATGTCCATGTGTCATATCAAAGCTCAAACTAAATGGTGCCCCGCATCAGGGGGTCACAACCCTTCAGGCACAGAGGGCCGTCGTCGTGATGTTTGGTAAAAAGGGTAGGTTGATTTCAAAGTCGTATCTAAGTTTTCCCTTCAGTCAGAAAGAGATAACATACAATCAAAATCTCCTCGACAAAAATTAATGGAGTAAAGGTTGTATATCGAAACTGAGGCTGCCAAGTCACGTGATAACAAGCACGTATTACATTGGTTGTCCTGGCATGGTTTGTCCTGACGCCTGCAGATACTGCGGTTGGACGTCAGCTGCAAGGGATGTGTGGGGTTCCCCGGAAGCAGTGCCAGCTGAAATTAATGTTAATTCTCATCTAAACAGGGTAATATTGCGGAAAAAATAATCTTCATGATCGATTAAGAATTCATAAAAACAAATGAACAGTGGGAGGTCAACAAAGAAAATATTTTGATGTACTTGTATTTAGGTGGTCAGGCCTTGGTCTAACTGTCGTGCTGTCTTCAGTTGACCCGCAGAATTTGGCAAAGAAGAACTTCGTTAATGTTATGAGGGCGGCCAAGCCAAATATTCCAGAGAAGACATACCCCACGATGTCACCAGCAGATGCGGAACTTGAATGTTATTGGAAAAGAAGGTTTAAAGGGGTAGCATTGTAATTACATAATATATTCAATCGACTTTATAAATTTTCTTACCTACACTGAACAGGACTTAGACCTACAAAATCATAATCTAAGATAAATATCATGTTTTTAATAACTGCACCATAATCTTTGTAAATATGATTTTCAGAATAAAAGTATATTATATACAATAATTGTACTTACATAATGCAATCACAAAAAGAAATAATCCATTATCCTTGAAACCCATGGCTTTTTTTTAAATAGAAAAGTAACCGCTGAAGTATATCAGGTATGCTAAATATATACACAGTGCACGTACATAGGTAGATAACGAAAGCCTCCAATACTGAGGTAAATTAAATATTGTGAAAGTGGTTGACGTTTGGCAGAAAGGAATTTGGTGTGGGACAACAATCACAATCTTAAGTATTTATTCTCAAGAGGTTTCCGTGATTTATCTACTCCAGAACAAGTTGCAAGTGAACATTTCCGATAAAGGAAGATTGGAGCTATCAAGATCATCATTCTTAGAAAATTATTTTAATTTCTGCATAATGTTGATATTTGTGTAACAGGAAGTAGTGTATGGTGGGATTGAAATAAGCCTAGCTTCTCCCAAAGTACACAATCTATCGTCTTTATCAAAAGTAATCACTCATAATCAGAAGGATTTATCATGACTAGAATTATGGAACACAGTGTTTCTCTGTTGTACACAGGTTCGGTAGTGAGTCCCATGTTTTGTTCAACACATTGTTTGAAATGAAAAGACCTGTAAAATATACACATTTAACCATAGCAAAAGTAAATATGATTTTAGAGTAGTTGATAATCAATAAGTTTTCCAATGAAAATGAATAAGTATAATTAGAGGGAAATATAAAATTTACCCAAAATAAAGGACAAGAATTACGAACAATACAAAAGCACTAAAGTGATAAGAAAATCTAAAGTTATGACAATAACAAGCTTCCATACACTGTGCAAAATACGTGTATATTCTTATAACAATAACTTCTATACATCTCAAAGTAATATAGGACAAGACTAAATATAACTTAGATATGAAAATACTCACTCTGAAAAATAGTAAGGTAAGGGATATCTAATTCTATAATGAATAAAATGAAATTGACTATACGAGGTATTCTACGTTTTATCAGGAAAAGTCGAACTTCGTAACACCACGTTATGTTCATGTATCGAATGTTAAAACCCCAAATCTATGTAAAAGAAAAGAAGTGAACACAAAGTTCTTGTGAAAAACACACACTTTACGTTTTTGGCCCTAGCAAAATGAATAAATCTGCTGATGTAACTCCTTATATATGGCCAACAAACCAATGCGATACTGAAAATAAAAGTACAATCTGACAAGCCGGGATTAATCCTGTTTGCCAATGAGATTGAAGAAAATAAATTTTGTTCGAGAAGACTGGTAAAATGGTGATACCTACCAGAACTGTGAAAAGTAAACATTTGAAACATCGAAATATTGACTTTATACAATCCTAAACGCTTTCCGAAATAAATAGAAAGTATTATAGACATTAAAGACATGTTGTTTATGTTGTATATCAAGATATAGGGCTCACCGCGGGTGAGACCGGTCGACAGGGGATGTTTACTCCTCCTGAGCACCTGATACCACCTCTGGCATGCCCAGGGGTCCGTATTTGCCCAACGTTCTATTTTGTATTGCTTATAGGAGTTCTGGGATTGCTCACTGCTCGTTATCTTCACCTCTCAAATGCAATAACCACGTAGATAAGAGCTAATGAAACTTGTCACATTTGATTTCCCTTTTCTCCAGAGCTACTGATATGAAGGAAATGCAGATTTTGTTCCCCTTCCTACTCTTACATGTATGCCACTGCGCATATTTATTTACATATCACAGAAAAAGTTTTTATATCGTTCAAGGTTGTGGTTATAACGTTTTGTCGTTTGTAACGTCGGAATAAAAAGAATCACCAGATGATTCGTATTCAAAATTACACCAAAAAAGGTCGTTATAGCGTTTTCATATACATATATGTATATTTGAAAAACCTTTTTTTTGAATTATTATTATTATTATTTTTTTTTTTTTTTTTTTTTTTTTACTTTTACATTTTTTTAAGTACATGAGATGATATACCTTGAGCTTCCTTGCATGTTAAATGAAAGGCGCTAGCGCTAGAAATTGTCATGTGTGTGACGTCATAATCTCGGTTCTACGTCTTTTGTATTTAACTGATCATAGCAACTGTGTTCAATCACAAAATACACTTTCATGAGAAACAAAAGCACAAATGCATTTTGGGAACATGCCATAAAATAAGCTTGTTTCTTCTTGTTTGCCTCATTTTTGATCAACATCTTCAAGGCACTGAACATACCATAATGAGTTTAACAATTCTGATGATATTGCCAAAAAGACTTTTTTCCTTTGAATGTATGAAAAACATCACCATACTCCATATACCTTGAACATTATACACGTAAGTTGTCAATGAAGATCCTTTGGCTTCAAATCTGTATCATAGAGGATTGTGACAGAATTGAATTTTTCTCTCTTTCTTTAAATGTCTGACCCGTTCAAGCCTTGAGTACGGTGTTGTTAACAGCTAAAAACTGATCTGATATCTGTACACAATGAAAAGGCGAAGACAACGAACAAGTGATCAATCTCATAAGTCCTATAAAGAATGCAAAATTAAAAGAAGGCAAACACGGGCCTTTGGATATACGAGAGGTGGGATCAGGTGCCTAGGAAGAGTAGATATCCCCTGTAGACCGATCATACCCGTCGTGAGCTCTATGTCGCGATCAGATAAGCGGAGTGATCCATCGTCAAATAAGTGTGTAAAGAACAAATGGTATGAAACATGTCGGACAGAATTTTACCCAATGACAGGTTGTATTATTGAATTAGATCGTTATAACGACCACAGAATTTGTACATTGCTGACTTTAAGAGACTGTTGAAACCCCTGTAGCATTAACGTATTTGTCAGTAAGCTGCCTCCATTTAAAAACGGACCATACTCAGAACAAGCTTATACGTATCGAAACAATTGAGAGACGTGAACACCATATGCAGGTAATAATGGAATATTGTTACATAAATATGGGAAGGTGACGATGGAGAATATGAAATCATCCTGTTTATCATAAAGTTAAATTGTTAGTTTGTCGTTAACATCTATGTTCAATACAATATCTAAGTATGAAGCAGATATGGGAGACTCTGTCTCTGTGGTGTCTTTTATTTGGGGTTTACAGGGATACATCGAATACATGTGCAACTGTAACTGAATTTAATCTATGGAGACATATATTTTTGTCAACCTTCAAGTGAAATTTAATTACTCATGTGTTCACAGCATACACGGAATTAATTTGTGTTGTGTAATTTTTATATAAAACATAATTTCACTGACATGGAAGCCAAACTACGCCCTAATACCGTGTGTTTCATTGATCTTTTAAAAGTTGATCTACGTTTGATTTAAATATTCCACAGCACAGGAAACCATTATCTTATTGAGGAAGTGTTGATATTGGGGTTTGCCTTGGTAGAAAGACGGATTGGGAGGCAGCTGGTACCTTCCATAAGCATTATTTGCTGATATAAAGGATAAATATCGTAATGAATGTTTATCATATAAAATATATATTTTGGTTATGCATTTGATTGTGTAATTTCAAACTGCATTCGTTCTACTAATTAAAGACAATGGAATTTCAATACAAATCTTATAAGAAAAAATTCAAAGTAAATTCATTACTTGTATTGATATAGGAAGCTGTTGGTTGCGCTGGCTTGGCAATAACTCAGGTAAACGGAGTTATCCGTAGTCAAAATCAGTCTACCAAGGACGGTCTAACAATCGGTATGAAACACGTCAGACAGCATTTGACCCAATGATAGGTTGTATTGGCAATCTAGATCGTTATTATAATTGCGAAATGCTGACTTTAAACGAGATTGTTGAAACCTCTGTACCATCAACTTGTTTGTCAATTATCTTGCCTCGATTCAATAACTGACCATACGCAGAACAAGCTCTTGCGTATCGAATCAGTTGAGAGATATAAACACCATATGCAGGTGATAATGGAATATCGCTACATCAATATGGTAAGTTGACGATGGAGAAGCTGAAATCATCCCGTCGTTTGTCATAAAGTTGAGTTGTTAGTTTACCGTTAATATCTACTTTTAATGAAATATCTAAGTATGAAGCAGAAGTTGACGATTCTGTGGTGTCTTTTATTTCGAGTTCACTGAGCTATATCGAATTGACATATGAATGAAAGTTATTATTTTTAATAGACAAAACGTCGTCGATATATCTAAATGTCGAATTGAAGGCCACAGCAAGAGAGGTTTTCTTCTAACGTAGAAGTTTTTGAATAAATTCTGCTTCGTATGTATATAAAAAGAGGTCAACTAACAAAGTAGCACAATTCGCGCCCATGGGAATTCCAACAGACTGTTGGGTAGAGGTGACTACCAAAGATATTGTCAATGAAGAACTCTAGCATATTTTTATTTCAACTTCAAAGTACCTGAGCGTGGAATCAGAGTAGTGTTTAACAAAGTAATTATTTAGATGACTGATCACTAGAGATGAATGTTTCCGTTTTCCATTTTTGCTGAGGAAGCAACTGTCTATGATGTCAAAAAGTCTAGTCTTTAATTTATTGTGAGGAATGGTCGTGTAAAGTGTTGAAAAGTCATACGTTTTGATGTTGTTGATTTGAGAAAAGTTTTGTGATTTCAAGTTTACTAAACGTTCTTTAGAATTTTTTAGAATCCACATTTGATTTACACCACTTCTGGCATATGTACTGACACAGTAAGTTTGAAGTTTCTCATTCACAGCTGTTAATATTTTCGTGAGGACCAAAGATAGGGGCTTGGTAGAGCACTTACTGGATCTTTGTTTGTAAGTGTTTTTATATAGTTTAGTTTAATACGGTAACTCATATTCATTCGACCCATTGACTGGGATATTAAATGTGTCTAAAACTGAAGCATGGTTTTGAAGAATTTCATCTTTTGAAAGGGCAGTTGGAATATAAGTACGATTACTAAAAGTGGAATTAATGCCAAGTTCGTTTAAAATACAGTTGTTATAATGAGCCTTACAAACAAAGACAATCTTGTTACAAGCTTTGTCAGTTGGAACTAAATCATATTCCCCATGTAACCTATCTAATTCTTTTATCACTTCTGGTTTACTAAACACAGAAGGATAGATGGTGAATCCCGCAACACTGCCGACTACAACCCAAATAAAAACTCTTACCGAGTCACTGGAGAAAAGCGTGAATATTTGTGAGTGATTTACCTTTCTTCTAAACAGTCTCAACTTTATGTATTTTAATGAATTGACAACATATATACAGTGATTCACTTAAATTGATATAGAAAATATCGAATCCATAAATATGACGTTTCACATTCTTACACGTGCGCAGTGCTAGGAGATAGCAGGTCTGTTCAAAACTGGAATAGTGGGAGTAACATGATCTGGTACGGTGGATCAGAATCACATCTCAAATAAAGATTTATGAAATGTGGTTGCGATGGTTCATATTTCTGAAAGTAATAGAAATGGAGTTTTCTCTAGCAATTGAGATATCAGCGGCGGATCCAGCGCCGGGTGCCCGCTCTCCTTTCACAAATATGATCCATTTTTGATATAGGGATACACCACAAAACACTAAAATATATACGTCATGCAATGGTACTTTCTCAGACCCCTACCGGAGCTTCGCTTCAGACTCAAGACAGCAAATTGTTTGAAACACTCCTACCCCATTTAGGAATTTTTAGATCCGCCTCTGAATACATTAACGATGATACATGTACTTACAAATAATGAGAAAGAATCTGAGAAAAGAAAACCAACGGATTACTTTCGTGTCGACACCCACAAAAATATTGCTTTGAACATATTATTTGCGCCTGTCCAGATTGAATATGTTCACTGCTATATTGAACGTATGCATTAATTTCAAAAGCAATCCAACAATACAAAGTGACCCTCATAATAATCATGCACATATTTCATTAATTGTTAATTCTCGACCAACATTCATTGTTTGGGACAAAATGGTTCCACATCTGCTTCGTACGATATTTCGATGAACATAGATGTTAAGGGCGAATAACAACTCAACGTTATGACACACGGGATGACTTCAGCTTCTTCACTGTCAACTTCCCACATTTATGTAGCAGTATTCCATTATCACCCCCTAATGATGTTTATATCTCTCAACTTATTCGATACACAAGAGCTTGTTCTGCGCACGATCAATATTGGAATCGATCAGGCTACTGATAAATAAGTTACAGGGGTTTCAACAGTCTTGTTTAAAGTCAGCATTTCGCAAATTATATGACCGTCATTACGATCTAGTTTGTCAATACAACCTGTCATTGGGTCAAATGCTGTCTGTCGTGTTTCATATCGATTGTTAGGTCATTCTTTAGACACTGCTTTTGAATTTTGACTACGGATTAATACTTTTACCTGATCAAGATATAGGGTTCACGGTGGGTGTGACCGGTCGACAAGGGGTGCTTACTCTTCTTAGACACCTGATCCCACCTCTGATATGTCCAGGGACCCGTGTTTCCCTAACACTTCATCTGTATTCCTTACATGAGTTATGAGATTCAGCACTGTTCGTCATCTTCAGATTTTTTCTTTCTTTGTGAAATATGTATTATATGTGTTCCTTCTTCTGAAATATTGGAGTTAATTTTCTAATAGATGCAATGTTATTTGATCGAACATACTTTAACTATGACTTAAGGTTGCTTCATCCTCATAATGGTTCAAATTGAGAAAAGGTACTAATGTCCACTAATATAATCAGATAGAAATTGTTTTCTTGTATAGATCGGTGTGTTATGCATCCAACACTGAAGACATAATTCAAAATGACATATAAAAATGACCATCATTTATTGAAATAATGAATGAGAATTCGTATATGAATGACGGTAGAGATATACGAAAATTCTATCTGTGATTCAAATCCTTATAGAACAAATTAGAATAGACACCATAGTCAATGAGAATTTTCATTAATTCAACATGGAATTGATCACTGTTCGTTATCTTCGCCCTTCAGATTTCATTGTCTGGAGTTTGTAAACGCAAGAATTTTTGAGCGAGAAGGGAAAGAAAGCCGTTCATTGAAAATATAATTTTCGTTTGATTAATTCGGTTGCATACATGAACATGTAATATAAAAGTTAATATGGAGAAAAGAGATCAATCTCCTATAACAAATATAAAATCAAGAATTGGGCAAACATGTAGGCTAGATATACCAGAGGTGGGATCAGGTGCCTAGGAGTAAGCATCCCCTATCGACCGGTCACACCCACCGTGAGCCCTATAATTGGAATGAAACACGTCAGATATCATTTGACTCAATGAAAGAGTGTGAAGATTAATCGGTGTCTACGATACTTTTGAGTTTGTACATGTATCTTCTTTAAGAAAATTATTTGGCACTATCCCAAACGTCCCTCATATAAAAATGGCAGATACATCTAGTTAATTTTACGTAGACTATCTCAATTTCATCTTAGCGTTGTGGCCTCCTAACACAATGCAGTGAGCCACATTAAGCCTAAAGTACGGAAGCCGGTTGGTGTCAGATGAGAAACATGGTTTATGGTTCGAATTCACTAACCACATTAACAAACGAAATCAGTTAATCATTAATTTGTTTTAAGTTGTTGCATTTCGAACTTTCATGAGTGTTTAAAGGTATGTTTGAACACAAGAGTAGTGGCATATATGTTAGGAATATTTTTTGAAATTTTGAGAAGGGGATGCAAGAATATAGCTAAGACTTCAACCGTGCGCAAAGGAACTTGCACCATAAATGAAAGTTTTTTAAACTGTGGAACTGTAGCTCTCTGGTCTGCTCCAGTAGTTTCACATGGACCTACAGCTAACAATTCTGCATCAGGGCCATACACATGACGCGGTAGGATGTTCTTTACTATTATGTTAATATATTTAATTTATGATAATTCTATTCACAAAAAGTGTAAGGAATTGGGCAGCAGATATAGCTTACTTTAGCCCTATGTTAATTTATGACGTGACGCGCTGGAAAGAAATGTTCTATTTTGACATTGCACATTCTGTTCACAATGAATTTTAGATATTCCCCAACACATCTGCACTAGCTTGATATTTCCGAATTGGATTTGCTAATATTTCCGGAATTGGATTTGCTAATTCACACTACTCCTTTTATAACTGTTATGCTAATTATATTTACTCCATCAAATGCAACATAATAAGTGAAGCTCACCTTCAGACAATGCATCTACTGCACTTACTTCCTTGAAGTTCTTTTGTTTTAAATATTCCATTCGAATTTTTTGAACAGGTTTTGTAATGGATTACCAAATAGAGCACATTGGAGAGATTATCATTCTCTCTCTCTCTCTCTCTCTCTCTCTCTCTCTCTCTCTCTCTCTCTCTCTCTCCGGAGGTGTGTGTGTCTATTTTCTCATGACTTCAAAAATGATTTCTCATTGCTTAAAAAAATGTAAACATCAACATATTTTCATTTCATAAACAAGCTCTTGACTAAACATATACGAGTACATGTTTAATGGTTCTAAATGCATAATTTGTAAATGTACGTTAATTAAGAAATACATATATGCTAGTGTAAAATGTCGCAGTTCATACCCTCATGCGTTTTCAAAAATGAAATTTATTTTTTGCATTTACATATTACTTCCATTTCTGTCGGAATTTCCAGCCGTTAAAATAGACGTACTACAGGTATATCAAAAACAATTTATCAAGATTTAGAGGCACGGTGTTCACCAATCTAATTGAAATTAGATGTTTGTGTAGCGAGTATGCAAGCGGATCCAACATCTAATTTCAATTAGATCGGTTGTTCACATTCATTTCAGTTGGTAAAAATATCGAAACAAAAGCATTCAAACTGCAAAGTCCATGTTCAGATTGAAACTGAGCTCGCAGCATGGTTCACTATATTGGTACATACAAACTTTTTGCATGAAACACGTTCGTGAAATGTACATAGCAGTAGTCCAGTTCTGGGTTTCCATAGAATATCTAATTCATCATAGAATCAAGTCTGCGAAAAACGGTGCTTCGGAGAGAAATTTTATAAGTTAAATTCATATTGAATTCAAATTTTGTACAGCTAAAAATTGAAGAATTTCAAAGCTGAATATTTACATTTCCAATACTGTTGCCTTAATGTCTTTGCAAATTGTAATGGTAGGCAGTTCCTCATGAACAGGTCTTGGTTATAAACAAAACGCGTATGGATACTACTTGATATATATAATATGATAGTACGTTTTTTGTGACCGCTGAGAATTCAGACAGAAATGAAAGTAGATTTAAATATTATAGAAATACACTTCATTTCTAAAATTACATGAGAGTATGTATGAATCGCCACGATTCACGCCGGGATACTTCATGCTCGTAAAGCAGTACAGTGTATTTCATACTCAGCATCCCTTGTTTGTCGTAAGAAGCGACGAAATAGGGCGGTCCTTCGGATCGAACCGCAAAACCGAGGTCCTATGTCACAGCAGGTGTAGCACAGTAAATCAAAGGCCATAAATCCCGAGTATAGACCTTAATTTTGGAGCCCTTCATCGGTAATGGGGACGTCTCCATATGAGTGACAATTCTCGAGAGGGACGTCAAACAAAATAAAACCAACCAACTTTAGATATACGCCTGTAATATTGAGAAACGTTTATCATAACGATGACCAGTGGAGGTCACTTAAAACTTGAAATCAAAGTACTGAAAGTACTGGAAAGCGCTAAGCTGACTTCATGAATTCTGTATGTAAAGTTAATGAGCAGGAACAAAATTAAAAAAAGGTTTATGCATTATTCTTTATTTTCGCATAACTAAGAAGTACATTTTCTGTAAGAAAATAACAAATATGGATTGGAACCAATGTCCTGAAACTTTTCAATACGTTGAAATATAAATTTTATATGATGTTCTTAAAACAATGGTCACTATGATAATTTTGATCCCACATTAAACTAAAACCCTGTCCTTGGATCATGAAATTTACAATTTTGGTAAAGGACACCTGTTCTTATGAAATATCTATAATCAGAATTTAGTATCAATAGCATTACCAACGCTGCGGTGGTCTGTTTGCTCTGTATGCGGGCGGTCGGGGTTCGAATCCCGGCCGCGACAGACCTAGTTCGTTAAACAGGTAGTGACAGTTCCATCACCAAACTCTCGGCATCAGGTGTGAATGTCACGGGTCCTCGGAGATGGCCTTCAAAACGGATGTCCCGTGTCACAGTAGGTGTGGCACGATAAAGAACCCTCACTGCTCAATGGCCGTAAGCGCCGAGCATAGGCCTAAATTTGAAGCCCTTCACCGGTCTTGGTGACGTCTCCATTTGAATTAAAAATTATTGAGAAGAACGTTAAACAAGATACAATCAATCAATAGCATTTAAGGCTATGTTATTCAAATATTTGACAAATGAACATTTTATACCCTGTTTAGCTCCCACCCATCTTTCCAAGGCAAGGGTTTCTGATCCGCTCTACTCCGGTCCCTGGATCATTAAATGCTCTACATGACTATGCATTTTTTTCTCTTACAGATGTGATGTTATAGAAAAGAACATTTTTGGTAGAAAAATGTGAAAACAGTTGTAATGGTAGTTTTCGGTATAAAGTGTTCAATTGTTATTACGCAACTAATTTACTGTTGTGTTCCAGTTAAATAGTGTATGAAATGTTTTTATAATACAACTGAAATGAAAAAAATCAATAGTTTGATACATATATGTAAGTCACTTATAATAGAAAGGAACAAACAAACTGGACAAAAAAGAAAATTACACATAACCACATACACTAACAACTGTCACATGTCAAAACACACCAATAATGCAGGATTATGAAACGCTTTACATCCATTTCATTACCTTACCAGAAATCATTTAAATACACACATAAACATGCATCTGTATGACTTGTACTACAGAATCCAGTGCATAATTATCTGTAAATAACAATCAAACCATGAAAGTGGAATTATTTTTTGTAATCAATAATGAAGTTATTTTCAATTCAAAATCAGGTTGGAGAGAATCTGAATTCAAATAAGTCCGATAAATACATGTATAACTGAAAACAAAATTTAAGAAGTTATTTAGAAAAGATGTTCATCATGCATGTGCAATATTACTTTGAAACTGAATACTGCGTCATCAACAAGAGTGGAGATAGCTCATTTTTAACATGAAAGTTAGTGCAAGAGGATATACTAATTCAAATATGATGATGAATTAGACTAACATATAAGCATGGATTTACATTTAGCAATTGTAGTGATTGTTTGTTATACGTAAATCTAAAAAAAAAAAAAAAAACAAAAAAAAAAACAACCAAGAATTTGTACACAAGTACATTAAACGCTGTACTCATCAACTTGTGTGTATTACACTTCTTGTGTATATTGCAAAGGAGACTCATCCGTTTGTCTGAATGAGACATAACACACACTGCTATTGTTTTAATTTTATAAAACAGTTCTTTATATGAAAATGCTGATAACCTTAGCAAAAACCCATAAGATTCGAAGCTTGTGTAGGAGTTCTAATATGAAAAAAAAAAAAAAAACGTAACAGAAGTGACTCGCAATAAATATGCAATATTTACAACATGTAAATGTAGCTAAATGAGAATCCCAAACTAGGCACTATGTGCAGCGCGAATAATTACTGGCCTTCCTATATTAGCATCTAGAGATTTTTTATATTTAGAAACTGGCTTAGAGCCTCTGTCTTTTAGACGAACAACCGCTAAATTAGTTACCATGTTCAGAGTTCATAATAATGATGTTCCTGAGTATCTGCAAGAAACGATCCAAAGAAAAATAAATAATACATCCAAGTACAATCTCCGTTATGGAGACAATTATAAAATACCAAAATGCCGACTTGAACTTTATAGGAAATCATTTGTACCTGATGCTTTATCAAAATGGAATTCACCTGATATAGAATCAAGACAAGCTACTTCAGTTAAGCAATTTCGTAAGAGTGGTAGCTCCAAAAATATCAACAATCCCAAACCACCGGCATATTTTTCCTATGGTACTCGTTTTCTGAATATGATTCATACCAAACTTAGACACACCTGTATTTTGAATTACGATCTATATAGACGCAATATTGTGGATTCTCCGTTATGTTCTTGACGTATGCAAGAAGACGCTTATCATTTCTTCTTTATTTGCAGTAAATATTCAAATGCTAGGTATAAATTAATGGATAGCTTGCTGAGGTTAAATGATCTAGTTATTATCGATGTCCACCTTCTACTTTGGGGTAATAATGCTTTATCTTCTGAGTTAAACAAGTGTATATTTTCTTATGTTCAGTCGTTTATTCATGAAACCAAAAGATTCAATTGATGTTCAATTTATATTTTTTGTACATTAATTTTCTACAATAATATATTATTGTATTTTAAAGTTATTTGAAGTTGTTTCTGATCCTTTTGTATATCATGTATGTACAATAACATATGTTCAAAACAACTAGGCACTGAAAAGTTACAAAAGTAATTTTCAAACGGTAATGTTCAAACCGCTGTTAGAAATAATGAAGAGGCATCTCACCAAAAAACTAAATGCATCTTTTTTATATGAAAAGATCGTTCAGCGAAAACAAAATGTGGGGATAGGGAACAACGACAGTACACCCATGTCCCTCCCCCTTCTTCATCATTTGTACGTTCGGAAATACATGTAGCATATGCACGTCATTGTCAATTGTTTGTTTGAAGTACAAAGAAATTGAAAACACGATTACTTTTCGTTGTATGTAGCGTGCTGTGGACCGCAAACCATTTCACATTCATGCTTGACACAATGGCAATGTTTATCTAACACTTTTTCTAAACATATGTATTTCAGTATACAGCCCTCGTAAAATTCCACGCGGTGTTTTGAATACTTGAAACCGGGGTATTGTCTTCCATAATATAATATAATATAATATAATGTTGTACCTTTTTTCTTTTCCTTGCCCCAAGACTATTATTTTTAGTCTCATTTTTGAAACTAAATCACGAAATCAAATTTGATTGTGTTGACGATGATTCTGAAGAATATCTTGGTCGTTTAGAAATAATAAAGTAAGCTTAAGTTACACCGTTGCATCCTCTAAATTTCTGCATGACCGACTTACATATATGATCGGGGAAGGTGTAAGCAGTTACGCAATATCATCCTTCTGAGACACCGATCTCTGTCCTTCGCTGTCAAAGCATAATCGTGCACAAATTCTTTCTCGTTCACAATGGACGCGGATCAGTTAATTTTTCACTGTGTTGCACACATTTTTGCTGCGTCAGACAAAATTTTTACTGAATCGGAACAGCAGCCAAAACACAAGTGGACCCCCCCCCCCCCCCTGACTCGTGTATTATAGCTTAATTACGTAGCTTCTAATTATAGATTGCACCATGCAAATTGATTTTCCTGGCCTCTAAGCGCCATGCGAAGGTAACAATGCAAAGGCACCCTAGCTAAAACGGTTCCATATACATATTCTTATTCAATTTTAGATTTTGAATCACTTTAATTATTACAGACGCAGATTCAAATGGGAATTTCAACTGAAGAATGACCTGCATCTGCGTCTCACTTTCTCCAAGAATGAGGACAAAAATATCACCTTTTTATACATATTTTATTCACTGTTCAACGAACTGTATTTCCGGGAGAAAAAAAAAATGCAACTGCAGATATGAATGTACGAAAGCCTAGAAGGGTCAAATTAGAATATATAAAAAAAAAATTTAAGTCGTAATTACGACTTAATTAAGTCGTAATAACGAGATAATAAGTCGTAATTACGACATAATTAAGTCGTAATTACGACATAATTAAGTCGTTATTACGAGATAATAAGTCGTAATAACGAGATAGTAAGTCGTAATAACGAGATAATAAGTCGTAATAACGAGATAATAAGTCGTTATAACGAGATAATAAGTCGTAATTACGACATAATTAAGTCGTTATTACGAGATAATAAGTCGTAATAACGAGATAATAAGTCGTTATAACGAGATAATTTTATTAAGTCGTTATTACGAGAAAATAAGTCGTAATAACGAGATAATAAGTCGTAATTACGACTTATTATCTCGTTATTACGACTTATTATCTCGTTATTACGACTTATTATCTCGTTATTACGACTTATTATCTCGTTATTACGACTTATTATCTCGTAATAACGACTTAATTATCTCGTTATTACGACTTATTATCTCGTTATTACGACTTATTATCTCGTCATTATCTCGTTATTACGACTTATTATCTCGTTATTACGACTTATTATCTCGTTATTACGACTTATTATCTCGTTATTACGACTTAGTATCTCGTTATAACGACTTAGTATCTCGTTATTACGACTTATTATCTCGTTATTACGACTTATTATCTCGTTATTACGACTTATTATCTCGTTATTACGACTTATTATCTCGTTATTACGACTTATTATCTCGTTATAACGACTTAGTATCTCGTTATTACGACTTATTATCTCGTTATTACGACTTAATTTTTTTTTCTTTTATCCTGATTTGACCCTTCTAGGCTTTCGTATGAATGTTTTCCCCGTGCTAGATCGGTTGCAAAATTACGACTACTTTAAACACGACTTGTTGACTACAGCGATGCATAAGTTCGCCTATAGGTGGCGATAAACCGGAAACATTATGACGAAAGCAAAATCCAACTGGCGGCAATCAATCTCTCACCAGAGGGCGTATTACGCTGCGCTACAACACCTCTGTCAACGTCTGAATGTCAAGATTCTTGGCAAAACTTATTTCTACCTATTGCATTATAAAGTATGATTTTACAAGTTTTAGTGTTAAGCTTAAATTCACAAAAACAACGAATTCCATGAGTATTCTAGTATTATTGAATGAATGAATATTTATGTAAAACCTTTTAATTCGCTCAGGTGTCTCATATTTACCAGCTTCTGCGTTTATAAAATTCAGACAAGTGTTTAATTTGCTTAGATATGATCATTACAATTTGATATGCTATGTTAGTTTAAGTACGTTTTGATATGATTTTTAGACGTTGACAGAGGTATTAGTGGAGCGTAGCGGGAACGATAACTCTGGGTGATATTGGGCGGCAATAAGCGCTTAAGCTACGCTATTATAGCGCTTAAAAATACATTTTTTCTACTGAGTAATGTGGTCCATGGACCGCTGATTTGAATAAATAAATTTAGAATGTTTATCGTTATTTCCTTCATATGCAGCCATTTTCTTAGTTGTTTTTAAGTGAAAAATTGTTATGTGTGTGTGTGTGTGTGTGTGTGTGTGTGTGTGTGTGTGTAATCTATTATCACAACCCCTGAGATTTAAATCGAGTGAAAAAGTAGAAAGTTAATTCAAAACTTCCTTGTCAAGAATTTCAAGTAAAGATATCTTTAAAGTGCCGAGCAAAGTTATCACATGATAAATTCAGCTGAATTTTCAATGATTATCGAGGATTTGAATGTCCAGTCAACTCATACTGTGGTGGAGGGTCGAGATTGACCACTGCATGCTCCTGGCTCCCGGGATCGCTTTCAGCTAAAACAGAAATATATGTATCGTTATCCAAATATGATTTGAATTGATCTCTTATTCAGTAGTACACAAATCCAATTATATATTCATTGAAATGTCATGTTCTGCACCTGTATCAATGTGTGAAATTGCTGGCCTAACTGCCTCACGGTTGCACTTCGCACATAGTTTTTCATACAGGTGAGCCATACAAGTCAAGAACCCGAGGAAGAAGATCAATCCAAACAGCCCGGCAAACACATAGCCCACGATTTTTCCAGCAGTTGCGGCACTGAAGAATTGGAAATGGAATTTGGAAATGAAATACTGTAAAAGTGATTTTTTATATTGGGGTTTAAGTACGCGTTTTTTCACGCCCCACATAGAGCGTGGGGGGAAATACGCGGTATTTAAATATATTACGTTATATCAAATATTCATAACTATACGGGTGGGGGAAATTTACGCGCTTTTTACGTGACCGTGTGAGTAGTGTACATCTAAATTTCCCCCACTCATAAATAACTACGTTTACATTTTACAATAGATTTGTTTTCAATCAAAGATTTAAATAGGGGAATCTCTCTCTCTCTCTCTCTCTCTCTCTCTCTCTCTCTCTCTCATGCCCATGAATATTAATAAAAAAGCGTCCATCTATTATGTACTTCTCTTTATACGGTGCACACTGCTAGTTTTAATGCAATAGACGGAAACCCTGAAACCACACTAATCTAAAGCCTTTTTTATGCACCACTTTTGTTTCCAATAAAGATTGATATGTATTCTATAGCATTATCACATCTGTGTTTTGTAAAAATATTGTGGCTGGGAGACCACTGTTGTGTAATAATTTATTGACCTGCATTTCTAGTCAAGAAACAGTTTATATGTCAACAATATCTTTGATGCTGGTTTGTCTCCCAGCCAATTCTTTTATTATTTTATGATTTACATTTTCTCGTCATTTAAATAAATGACAACTTTTACACTTCAACATGTTTTCTGTTATGATATTTGGAAACAAACAAAGCTGCTATGTTGCCTTGGATAATCAGTGAGGTTTTAACATAAAGATGTATAAGTGCAAATAATTTAGGATTTTGAATACCATTATCTTTTCTTTATTTATCGGTTTTACATGTACAAAATATTTCTTTTTAAGGGATGGACGTACGCGTGTGTGGGAGGAGGGGGGGGGGGGGGTAGTCTTAATCAAATGGAGTACCACTGCAAAATCAAACCAAGTTGAAATCAGTACCAAATATACGGATTTATTGAAAATTTTATGTAATTGTTGTAAGAATTTGAATAAAAAGACAGTATCTAATACAAACTAATAAACCACGCATAGATAGTTAACGCCGAATTTTGGAAACAATATTTTTGGTGTTAAAAAGTTACTTCTCACTCTTTTTAATGGTCTTAAAGAGAAATATTGATATTGAAGAATAGAAAACGAATCCCGTGGGGTATATTGAATAATAAGACGATGGCATGTTATAGAACTAATGCAAAGAATTTTTAAATAATTCATTTTAATTAATGATAGAAATTCATAACCCAATAAAAATTGCAAACTTGCTAAAAAAAATTATGCTTATATAAGAGTTTGGATGTTTCTATAAGTAGCAGGGAAATATGTAATCACTATAATTAACATGTACACTGTATATAACTTGGGAAAAGAAAACACAAACTGGATAATTTCCCCTACATTCAAATTTCGATTCTGCCTTCCAAATGCCATTTTCTCACCTATTGGAATATGTGTAGTAAGTATAATAGCACGCTTTCCAGTAGCCACTGTAATCATAGTAGTAGTAGCAATAGGAAGATTGAATGGAGTTTATGTCTGAAAGAAAATAAAGATTGATAAAATATGAATAATTTGTGAAAGATCTCGAAAGTAAAAATCCTTCATCTACATGCATAATGTATTTACAGACGGCAAACAAAATTCTCAGAATGAGGCATAAACGATTGCATTTGAAACCCATGTTTCTTCTAAGTAACAAATATGCGGTATGAAATCAGATACACACCGTGGACCGTCGCGACCATGGTGAAACAATCAAGGAACGCAAGGGCTCCAGATAAATTGGGTAATTTGAAGCGACCGGTCCATTTATTTCTCCCAAAACAAATACAAATGAGAGTTTTCTTTGTCTAAGGTATGTTGCACGGAAAGCACATACGTCTACAGAACAAGATTATATGCTTTGAAGAAAAACTGTTACTCTTTTCAAAATATTCATGTTTTGATATTGAAAACCTCAGAAAAGTCTCACTGACGTTTGCTCTATGAGTTGAATTCAAGTTTTGAAATGATTTGAGGAAGAACAATGATATTGTGTCATAAGAATAAAAAGAAGACATTCAATTTCTTGGGGTTCATGATTCTCTTTTTGACAAATTGATTGACAATGAAAATTGCTATTTTTTAGGATGAAAAAAAAGAAGGGAAAATGTAGCATTCTTTACGGAGAAAAATATCAAAGATCACCATATTGTTAAATACCATCTAGTAAATGCACAATTTTGAGAAGTTCCATCACGTTATATTTTGATTTAAGGTTGTTTGCCGTTTTCTTTTTTCTCTTTATTTTTTTATTTGTAGCGCATGATACATCAGTTTTTCTTTCATTTTTCGCGGTATACCTTCATCCTATGAAAAATACAAATAGATTCCTTATCGTTCATTACAGTGTATGTACATGTACAAACAAGCTCAAGATTGTGTAAGCTCTATCATTTAACTCTGCACTGCTCAACTTCATAGGCCGCTTGTCAACATCGACTGAAAAAATAAACAGTGCAGTAGACCAATACGTAGCCAAAACATCAATAAAAAAATAAGAATAAATCGTTTATACTAATTACTAAGCGATTTAGAAAGTTGTTTGTACGATTTAAAAGTCGGTTGTTTGATTTAAAAAAAAATCGCATTTACCATTTAGTAAATTTAGTAAATTTACTAAATGGTAAATCTTTTGTACGATTAAAAAAAATCGTTTACGATTGAGTAAATCATTTACATGTACGGTTGATTGATTGATATTTTCCGCCACACTCAACAGTTTTTCAGTTATTTGGTATCATTTGTACAGATTCAAAAGTAATGTGTACGATTTAGTAGAAAGCCTGGTGACAAGCTATAGTATTGGTATAATGGGTAGGCAGACCTTGACCGGGACAATTTGACAATCCCCCCCCCCCACCCCCCCGTAATTTATCAAATCATATGGATTTTCAGATTTTTATGTCTCTGACAGGTTGACATGTATTTACTACAACGCAGAAGATTCAAAGTTTTGGGGTGAATTTTATTTCGAAGTTGTCTGCATACACCCTTTGTGTGTTATTGGAGTCTTTCAGGTTTACGGTGAGGTGTTAAATAGGAGGTTCAGTGCACTATTGATCTGGGTAACTACACTATCTACATATGCATTTTGTAGGTGACCGTCCATACTCGACTCGCCAATATATAATATGTATTGTGATGATTAATAGTATAGTGTATTGGGTCCATGTCTTCCAAACGCAGAAGTGATTTATAATAGAATAGTCCAAGGACTTGATCGCCCCTTTTAGATAGGCATGATCTAAAAGTATATAACACGGGTATGGTTGACCATCCTACCCACAATTATTATTTATACTACCAGTAAAATTAATTTTACTATCAGTGAAAATAATTTTAATACCAGTAAAAAAAAATAAAACACTGGCCAAAGCTACCCACAATTAAATATTTATACTAGTAGTAAAATAATTTTACTGGTAGTATAATTATTTACACTACGAGTAAAAATAATTAATATTTTTACTACAATAAGAATTCATGAGTGGTCATTCTAACTACAATTATCTATTTATACTACCAGTAAAATTCATTTTACTATCAGTAAAAATAATATTACTACCAGTAAAAATAAAACAATTAAATATTTATACCAGTAGTAAAAATAATTTACATTGCGGTACAAAATCGACCAATCACAGATAATGTAAGAAAAAGCGGAAATGATGCTAATATAAATTAATTTTTAAATATCGTGGCGTATACTCGACATCACCGAGAAACAGAAAATGCCAAATAAGAATTTCCTAGACGAACCAAACACAGCATTAACTATTGTATTCGTTTAGCGGTCACAGATAATCTTGAACCAGATACTCTGGATAATCCTACATGTATATTCAGGTATGTTTATTAGTTTTTCCTAATAGTATGATCATTGTTATTATCATTCAGTTTTGGATGTTACGAAAGGGGGGTGGAGGCGAAATATCTGACGTTTTCCTGGTTTTTTTTAATGATTTCCTGGCACATTAAATATCAACACCCTGATGGCACGTGCGACCCTTTGACATAAAACACGTTTGTGTAATGTACATATCAGTAGTCCTGTTCTGTGTTTCCATAAAATATCTATTCATCATAAAATTTGGTCTGTGAAAAGCGGTACCACCAAGAAAAAGACTCAAATTTTAAGTAATAGTACTATTCCGACAGGAATGAAAGTAGAATTAGATATCAGAAATAAATACATAAAGGTATGGACTACAAAGGTTCACGCCGGGATGCTTCATGCGCTAGTGTAAAGCCTCGCAGTTCATCATCTTCATATCCTCGTCTATTTTCAAAAGTGAAATTTCTTAAATATACGACTGTAAGGTTCGGAAATGTTTAGTATAACGATGACTAGTTCAGACCTTGTTGAAACTTGATAAAATACATTTATTCATTCTCTTGCTATGGTCTTCAGTTCGACGACGACGTTTTATTTATTACAAATAATAATTTTCATTCATATGTCGGTTCGATATATCCCTGTGAACTTGAAATAAAGGACACCACAGAGTCGTCCACTTCTGCTTCATACTTAGATATTTTATTGAAAGTAGGCATTAACGGCAAACTGACAACTGTACGACAAAAGGGATGATTTCAGCTTCTCCATCGTCAACTTCCCATATTTATGTAGCAATCCATTATCACCTGCATATGGTGTGTATATATCTCAACTGATTCGATACGCAAGAGTTTGTACTGCATATGCATGGTCAGTTTTTAAATCGAGACAGTCTACTGACAAACAAGTTGATGGTGCAGAGGTTTCAACAGTCTCGTTTAAAGTTAGCATTTTGCAAATTATATGGTTGTTATAACAATATATATTGCCAATACAACCTATTATTTGGTCGAATGTTGTTGATGTGTTTCATACCGATTGTTAGGCCGTTCTTGACATACTTATTTTGACTACGGATAACTCCGTTTACCTGATCAAGATTATTTCTAGTCAACTCGTACCCAAGAATCTGCCCATAATGCAATATATCTATGCGCATATAAGTGACATATCGCTTAGGTACGAGTTGTCATCAATTGAAGAGGAGGAGTCAACTCGTAACCAGATTCTTGGGTACGAGTTGACTTTTGCCTTTTGGGTACGAGTTGACCTATTGGGTATGAGTTGACCTGGGTACGAGTCGGTCAAGGTACGAGTTGACTTGACTACATCAAGATATAGGGCTCACGACGGATGTGATCGGTCAACAGGGGATGCTTATTCCTCCTAGGCACATGATCCCACCTCTGGTATTCCCAGGAGTCTGTGTTTGCCCAACTCTCTATTTTGTATTCTCTGTAGGAGTTACGAAATCGACAAATGTTCGTTTTGTTCAATTTTCATTCAGGTGAACGATTTGACCTATGAACCTTTTGTTCGAACTAATATAGAATGTTTATCGTTTCCTACATAAGCAGTCATTTGCTTATCTTTGTCTAAGTGGAAAGTTGCTTTTTAGGGGTGGAATTGGAACAATATATAACACTTGCAGTTGTCCTTTTCGTAAGTCAGTAGGTACACGCTGCAATCGTCTTCCTCTGATTGAAACGTGAAAATCAATGGTCTTTTCTAGTACTTGAAGATGAATTCTTTGCAATGTTCACTTTATTCAAAACACCAATCTAACATTTAATTTACTTAGTGTTCAAAAATTTTAACAACAGAATTCGTGATATCTTACTTGTACATGAAAGGTTCTCGACAACGCTGATACGCTGTAGGTATATGCATGTAGTCCGTTATCATAACCACTGAAATTTTATATCGATCAAGATATCGACTGCGAAGTTTCCTTTGATTAAAGTGAGAAAGTTATGAGAAACTTCCTTGTCAAGAATTTGTAATAAAATATACATAACACCGAGCAAGTTATTACATCGTATGAATTACACGAAATTTTCGGTTATCTAGGATTCGAATGTCCGATCGCCTCATACTCTGGTGGAGGGTCGAGAATAGCCATTGGTTGTTGTCCCCCGGGAACGTTTTCAGCTGAAAAACAAAATATCGTTGTCAAAATATGATATGAATTGATTTATTATACAATACTAAATGTCAAAATTGCACATACGTGTATTAGAAAAATGTAAATGTTGTGTACCTGTGTCTATGTGTGATATTGCTGGCCTGACAACCACACGATCGTGGTTCCCCGACGCGCATATTTTCATACACAGATAACTTGTACACGACAGGAGGAGGGCCAGACCAGTCAATCCGGCAAACACGTAGCCTACGATTTTTCCAGCAGAGGTACCACTGAATAATTGAAAATCGAACTTTACTTCATAGGATTTGATTTAATCAAGGAACGTAAAACCATATTGTATTTCATTAACACTTCTCTCTCTCCCCTTTCTTTCTCTCATATTATAGAAAGTTTATGCACTTGAATATTAATGGAACAGCATCTATCAAGCTATCTATCTACATGTATCTGCCTATGTTGTATCTCTGTATGTGTTGTATCTCACCCCCCTCTCTCTCTGTCTCTCTCTCTCTCTCTACCTATCTATTTTTCTATCTTTCTTTCAGGGTTTTTAGGGTACACACTACACATTTTAACGCAAGACAAGAAAACCCTGAAATGGTTCCTATTTAAAAAACCAAAATGCAAATGATAGAATAATTATGAATACCATGACTGTTTTTTGTTTTTTTTTTACTTTTTTTAAATTCATCTATGCAAATATTTCTCGTATTTGTATTTAGGTGGGAGAGGTGTCTTTTAAAAAGTTGACCTGCAAAATAAAACCTTGTTAAAATTTGCAAAAGTTACGGATTTATTGAATATACATGTATGACGTATTTTTGAGATTGTGTATAAAACACGGCAGTATGTAATACAAGTAATAATCCAAGCATGAATATGTGAAATGCATTAGTGAAAGCTGAATTTTGGAAACAACCTTTTTGGTGTGAGTTTTTTTTTTTTTTTTTCAATTCTTTTGAATGCTCTTAAAGAGAATTACTGATATTGAAAACTAAAAAAAAACAAACAAAAAAACAAAAAACGTACCCCACAACGGGTATATGAATGATAAGACAATGACATGCTATAGTACTAAAACAAAAAGAATTCTAAAATAATTCATTTAATGATGATATTTCGTAATCCAATAAAAATTGTAGATGGGTTCCATCAAAAACGTCAACCTGATTTAAGAATTTAAATATTATTTCAAAAGTAAGTAGTGAAGAAATATTACTTAATTTCATATGAGAATAAACTAGGGGGAAAGATAGGACTCGATATTTTTTCCGTACCTTAAAATTTCGTCTTTGAAAACTTATGTTCTTACCTACCAGAAGATGAATAGGAATAGTAATAGTAAGTATAATAGCACGCTTTCCAGTAACCGCTGTAATCATACTAGTAGTAGCAATAGGACGATTGAGTAGAGTTCAAACCTGAAAAAAGAAAATCATGATTGATAAAATGAGTAATTTGTGAGAGATATTGAAAGTTAAATTCCTTGATTTACAAGTATAGATATAATCATATAATCATTTATTGTACTTACAGACGGCAAATAAAATTCCCAGAATGAGGCCTAAACGATTGCACTTCAAACCCATGTTTCTTACATGCAACAGAAAATGCGGGTGTGATATAATCAGATGTGCATGCATTGATATACAGGTAGATGATAGCATATTATAACCTTCACTTTAAAAGACATGTACAAATAGAATGTTCGAATGCTTGTCTATCCACTCACTGATTGCCCCACAGAGATTTCCCACACAGAGGTTTCACACACTGAGATTTCCCAAATAGAGATTTTCCACACAGTTATTTTACACACAGATATTTTTCACACAGAGATTTCACACACGGATATTTCCTACAAGATTTCATGTACAAAAATTTACCACACAGAGATTTCACATACTGAGATTTCTCACACAGGGATTTCCGAAAGAAAAGATTTTCGACACAGTTATTTCCCACACAAGAGATTTTCCACACTAAAATTTTCCACATTGAGATTTCCCACATAGATATTTTCCACACATAGATATCACATATAGAGATTTTCCAAACACTTCTTGTTCAAACAGTGATTTTCCACACAAAGATTTCACACAGATATTTCCAACATTGATTTCCCCCACAGTGATTTCCCACACAGAGATATCACACATTGATTTCCCCCACAGTGATTTCCCACACAGAGATATCACACAGTGATTTCCCACACAGAGATATCCCACACAAATATTTCCCACATTGATTTCCCCCACAGTGATTTCCAATACAGAGATATCACACACAGAGATTTCCCACACAGATATCACACACAGTGATTTCCCACACCGATAATTCACACACAGTGATTTCCAACACAGATATCACAGATTTCCCACACAGAGATATCCCACACAAAGATTTCCCACACAGATAATTCACACACAGTGATTTCCAACTCAGAGATATCACACAGATATTTCCCACACAGAGATATCACACAGTGATTTCCCACACAGAGATATCACACACAGTGATTTCCCACATTGATTTTCCCCACAGTGGTTTCCAACACAGAGATATCACACACAGAGATTTCCCACACAGATATCACACACAGTGATTTCCCACACCGATAATTCACACACAGTGATTTCCAACACAAATATCACAGATTTCCCACACAGAGATATCCCACACAAAGATTTCCCACACAGATAATTCACACACAGTGATTTCCAACTCAGAGATATCACACACAGATATTTCCCACACAGAGATATCACACAGTGATTTCCCACACAGAGATATCACACACAGTGATTTCCTACACAGAGATATCACACACAGAGATCAATGGTTGAGATCTAATAGAATTAATGGAAATTTCAAGAAAATTTGTTAACCCATCCTAGTAGAATAGGTGTGCTCATCAAGATTGGAGAACAAATTTAGAGGATAAGAATGTGAAAAATCGCAGTTACATGTATTTAAGATTTTTATGCCCTCCCTCAGAAGAAGAATATTAAGGTAGTACTCTACATCGTCATAATGGCTGACTTCCTTTAAAAACATGGATGAGAAAATCGATATCAGCAATATTTGACTTTTCCTTTTCCATTTAAATACATAGCCGAGTAGCTCAGTAGGTTAGAATACCGACTGCTGAACTGTAGGTCGCAGGTTCGAGTCCAGCAGGGGTTTTAAATTTTTTTTCAGATTACCTTCTACTAAAACTGCATTTTTTGACAAAATAAAGTAGATTTGAAAATTTTCAAATTCAAAATATTTTTGTACATATCCTACACTTTTCATCTACATCAAATTTCTCTGGTGTAGCACACCTCCTTAAAGCAAAATATCAAGCTAGTTGTTTATCAAAAAGCGTTGACTCAGATAAAAAGAGTGCGTCAGAGCTTCCGTCTACTCCCCAATTACCACCTCACAGTGGTTCTACGTCCGGTCCATGGGCAGGACGTTCTGAAAATTCCTCTGGTGTAGGATCGCTTCCTGCGTAAATGTGCTTATTGTCAGAAAAAAATGTCATCTGATTAGTGAATGCTTTAAGCTTGGGATAAAAAATGACATTGGCAAACCACAACCACAACTTGTACAGTATTTATAAATGATGGGAAAGCCTTAAATTTTGTTTTGTGCTAACACTCCTGATGCTCAGAATTCAAAGTCCAGTTCTGTTAATTCTATAGAGGATTGTAAACCCTCTTGGTTCAGGGATTTATTTCACTCAACGGATCTAGCAAAGTTAAACCTGTTCAGATTTTGAGAGATACTGGTGCTGCACATACTTTATTATTGGGGAATGCTTTGCCTTTGTCTGAGTAGACTCCTACTGGTGGGCCAGTTTCATTACAGGGTATTGATGTAAGTGCCATTGGTGTTCCCTTACATAGAATTTATCTGAAATCAGATTTAATTACTGAATCAGTTATCATAGATGTTCAACTTACTCTTCACGTTGAAGGCGTTTCCTTGTTTATACATGATTTAGTTATACCAGATTCTATAGTTTGAGAAAATCCCTTCCAATGTCCCGCCCGAGGATGAAGACGACGTATATTCAGCTTGTGCTGTTACCAGATCGATGACCAGAAGAAAAGAAGTCGAGTCTGACCTTGTTCAACCCCTTTACACGACTGGTTCATCGTATGAAATTGACCTTAGTGATACTTTCCTGTTTGACCTTGATGGCGGTTCAAATGAAAACAGGTAGCCATATAAAGGTGGAAATTTGTGACTATGATGTTCCGAATACAGATAGACCTTACAAGAACACCTTCAGTAGAGAGGAGTTGCTGCTTGGACAAAATAAAGACCCTGATATTGTCTAACTGAGGAAGAAGGCACTTTCACCAGAAGAAGCCATCAATGCTGGAGAATGCTTTTATACCAACGACGGGATCCTTACGCGAAAATGGCAACTAGCTGATGCACCATCGGATAAAGTATGGCGTGTCATTTACCAGATAGTGGTCTCAGTGATATATCGTAGGGACATCATGAAATTGGCTTACGATATACCTATGGCACGTCATGTAGGTGTTAATAGGACTTGTAACAGGATTATGAGTCAATTTTATTGGCCCAAGTTGAGAAAAGATGATTCTGAATTGTGCAAGTCATGTCATGTTTGCCAGACAGTAGGTAAACTTAATTAGAAAATCCCACCTGCCCCTGTTCAACCCGTCCTAGTTTTTGAAGTACTTTTTAGTTTTAGTCGAGTGTTAGTATATTGTGTAAGACCTTTGTCTAAAACTAGGTTAGGGAACCAGTTTTTACTTACTATCATGTGTATGTCCACTCTATTCCCTGACGCTCTACCTCTTAGAAATATTAAAGCAAAAACCATAGTTAAAGCCCTTACCAAGTTAATCACTTTTGTACATGTGCCTAAGGCTATTCAGTCAGATCAAGGTTCAAGTTTTATGTCAGGGTTGTTTCAACAGGCTATGCATGAGTTAGGTGTTAGACAGTATATGTCTACTGCTTATCATCCCGAGTATCAGGGGGCATTTGAACGTTTCCATCAAACCCTTAGAACTATGATGAAGACATATTGTTAGCAGTCTGATAAATGTGTTGCTTATATGAGTTATGCAATAGGGGATTTTCGAGTTCTTCCGTTCCGTGCGTATTTTGTGTTTTAGAATCTACCTAAGTCAGTGATTGGGCGATTTTTTAAAGGCATGCTTTCTTCCGGTTTAGCTAACAATCAGACGATTTCGTTCATTTATTTTACACACTGGTTTTGATACCGAATTTAAGTATCAGTGCCATTGGTGTGTGGCAGAGGGATGTAATACGGATTTACGTAAGAGAGGAAAACAGGCACGTAGCATCGTTTTTCAGGGAAAGGGGAGGGGGGATAGTCAGAGAAGATGCCTTTACACTACTTTGTCTAAAATTCTTGACAAGAATAAATAAATATATCAAAACAAACAAATCCTAACATGTTCATTTGACTAATATTCAAAATCTTTCAAATTTGAAATGCATGGATGAAGGTTAAGTAGTGGCATACGACTTATTATACCTCAATATATATTTTTTCACACCTTTTAAAATTCAGGAGGGGGTTGAATGATTGATTGTTTTTACAACTCGTCGAGGAGTTTTCACTCATTTCTCATTTTAAGACACCAACAGCTTTAGGTTAAGTACCGCAAATTTAGACCAATGCTTAGCGCTCAGGGCTGTAGCAGTGAGGGTTCTTTATCGTACCAACGCCAGGGGGTGGGGGGTGGGGGATATTAGCGTATCATACATATTGCCTAAGAATTTTGTCCCCAAATTCTGATTACTTGAATCGTAGGGAGAACACATTATGGATTTACTTCATAAATTGAATCGTACCATTCACTTCTGCCGCCAAAAAAAAATAGTCGGAAGGGGGGGGGGGGGGAGGGAGGGGCTTGGTGGTTGTGTCAGGAAATATATCTTTATTTGTATATATAAATGATAGAAAGTTATGGTTGTTAAAATGGGAAACATTCCCTCCCCTCCCTCATTCTACGTGAATGGCTCAGAAGTACCGATACATCATTATCGGATTTGCAATGCCGAAGTCGCCGTTCATTCCAATGGTGCCAATATTTGTAAAGATAAATCATGACATAATAACTTTCAATAGCTGGTATATCTCTTCATTCAATTCCCCCCACAATTTTATTGATGATTTCCGACAACACAATCATTCAGTCAATTTTCTTTACCGATCGGCGATTGATTTTCAAGAGCTTGAGATCATTTTTTTATGTATCTAGGCTACACCAACATTTTTGGAAAGGATTTCCACATTTATACCAATCGCAAGCTTACATAGCCTTTGTATGTTACTTTACGGTAAAAGGAACAAGAAACACTTATCTGTAACAAAAATGTCTTCAGTTCGATTATGCTTGCTTAGAATCAACGTCCATTTTAGGCCTACACTTACACAAGACTTGGTGTATTTACATTAATTACGATAAACCGGATATGACCATGCATAAAAAGTATGACGTAATAGTGACTAAATGCAGAATAAACACGGATATGGAAGAACTCGAAAATCTCCTATTGATCGTTATTTGTTATCTTACCTTTCATGAAGGGTTTTACATTGTTTTATTTGCTGCGCGAGAGGCAGTTCAGGAGTCTTTAGGATTCAGTCCCTTTGAATTAGTATTTGGCCATACAATTAGAGTTTCTTTGAAATTGGTGAAAGAATAGTGATTGACTGAAACTAGTGCTCTTAATTGTTTAGATTATGTATCTAATTTTAAAGAAAGACTTCATAATGCTTGTAAATTGGCACAAGAAAATCTCAAGATTGATTGATTGAATATCATTTAACGTCCTTCTTGAGAACATTTTATTCATATGGAGACGTC
Organism: Ostrea edulis; assembly: GCF_947568905.1. Taxonomy (NCBI): domain Eukaryota; kingdom Metazoa; phylum Mollusca; class Bivalvia; order Ostreida; family Ostreidae; genus Ostrea; species Ostrea edulis. The sequence goes on from NC_079170.1 coordinate 43,858,652, forward strand.
GCCGTTGCCGGTGAAGGGCTGTGGAATTTAGGCCTATTCTCGGCGTTTATGGCCGTTGAGCAGGGGTGGATCTTAATCGTGTCACACCTGCTGTAACACGGGACCTCTGTTTTGCGGTCTCATCAGAAAGATCGCCCCATTTAGTCGCCTCTTAGGAAAAGCAAGGGGTACTGAGGACTTATTCTTACCCGAATCCCCATGAGACAAGCGTTCTCAAGCCAAAATGAAAGTTTGGTATGACAAAGACGCTAGGAACAGAGCTTTCAAACCAGGTGATAAGGTTCTTATAATTTGACTGTTCCTTGTCATCCTTTGCAAGCCAGGTATTATGGTCCTTATGAAATTGAAACCAAGGGTACTGATGTAAAATGAAAGGCGAAGATAACGAACAGTGACCAATCTCATAAATCCTATATGCAATACAAAATAGAAAGTTAGATAAACACGGACCTCTGGATAAACCAGAAGTGGGATCAGGTGCCTAGGAGGAGTAAGCATCCCCTGTCGATCGGTTACATCCGCCGTGAGCTCTATATCTTGATCAGGTAAACGGAGTTATCCGTAGTTAAAACACCTGGCCACTGTAAAGAAATTCTAGTTTGTCACATTACAGTACCCGCAACGTTATTCTTGACATTCCTATCGTGCTCTATCGTGCGTGTATCCTATCGTATCGTGCGTGTATCCTATCCTATCGTGTATCAGGTTTTCCGTTTTCTATCGTGTTTTGCGTTTATCAGGTCTATCGTGTATCGTGTTTTGCGTGTATCAGGTTTTCCGTTTATCGTGAAAATCGTTTATCGTGTAGCTTCGGAAACTATCGGGATCGTATATAAAATCTAATGAAAAAGTACGATACTTTCCGAAACCTTTATTCGTTTTGTTAAAGAAGCTATTTTTAGGAATCGAGGAAAGACGGTATATTTGAAGGAGAACATAAAGTTGTAACATGTTGAAAAAGTATTTTGATAGATGTGACCGAAATTCTGTGAAATCAGTTTCCACTTGAGCCAGTTTTAGGGCATCACAAAATTGTTCTAAAAATAAAATTAGTGCAGAAACTATTGAAAAATACTTCAATCACATTTCCTATTTAAAGAACTCTGAACTTCTTGCCAATCTGGATTCCAAACTTGGATATTTGAATATTCACCAGAGAGAATAAGTTCAACGTCGCACGGCTAATCATCCTTCAATCTTCCAGATGTTCCAAAAAAGACCAATTATGCTTGACATTATGTTATAGTGAGTGGCATTTTACTTATCAAACAACATCCTTATCGTTTAAATCCATTTGCCGAACCTAAGAACAGAAGTGCAGTAGATGCTGGACAATGATATCATCGAACCAGCTAGAAATGACTGGAGCTCACCTTGCATTATAGTACTGAAACATGTTGGTACCTACTGACTGTGTACTGACTTCATAAAAGTGAATTCTATCACGGAAACATATTCTTATCCAATTCCTAAAATTCAGGACTGTATTGAAAACAAATTGGAAATGCGAAATTTGTCAATAAATATGACCTATTAAAGGTTACTGGCAAGTGCCATTGACTTAAAGAGCCAAACACATTTCTGCATTTGTGGCACCCGATGACCAATTTCAAGACAAAGTGATGCTGTTTGGTATGCAAAATGCTCCAGAGACCTTTCAGCGGGCGATTCATTCCATTATGACCTTCAAGGATACAAAGCTTACATTGATGAAGCTATCATATACAGCGATACATGGGAGGAACATCTCCAAATCATGCATATATTGTATGCCATTCTGGCAAAAGCAAACTTAACAGTGAACCTTGCGAAAATTGACTTTTTTCATGCTTTTGTAGAGTATTTACGTTATAAAGTAGGTCAAGGTTGTGTTACAACTACATGTATCATGGCTAAAGTGGAGACTATTGCAAAGTTCTCCATTTCTATAATCAAGAAAGAATTAATGAGATTTTGAACATGACTGGTTTTTACAGAAAGTCTTGTCCACATTTTTCCTCAATTTGTTGGTCCACTTATCAACTTATTGTAAAAGAGGGCTACATTTGAATGGACAAAGGACCGTGACGAATCATTCTGTAAAATGAAATCTGTCCTCGTGAGCAGTCCAGTTCTTTCAGTTTGTCACAGATTGACCGAGTTCTTGTCAAAATAAATATAAAAGAAATGACACACTGCACAACACTTTACAATATATATATATATATATATATATATATATATATATATATATATTCTCCACTTTTACAGATTAGATTTTGTTTACCAGTGCATTAAATAATGGTTTCTGCTTCCACATCGTATGGTCTTGTTCCCAAACTTTGGCGGACAGAGGTGTAACGTGCGAATGGCAATATTTCCTGTATTTGGTCTACTTGTACCTTGGACCTATAATATAAATATTACTTCAAGAATACATACTGTATCGTCACACAACAGTTTACTATTTACGTAAACTTCATACTGAACATTGATAAATCCACTATAACTTTAATACTGTGGTTTTACATTTTACCACTACTTCTGTATATATCACATATTTTGCTATACAACGTATATACACTGTACACTGCGCTACACATACAAAAAGCTACGCATATATAACTTTACTACTACTCTATGAGCATAAATTTCTACCCATATTTATTCATTACTTTGATATAATATATTCACTACTGGTACATCATGACGTGTGAAATAATATTACTTGTGCAGTATGCAAACTTAAGGTTACTTTTACTATAAAGTTGTAAGATAAAGAGAAAATGACAGAGCTGTTTGCAATGCATTATGGTATTTACTAGATATATTGAATAAAAATAAACTTACCTCAGAAGTGAAGATAATCTGGTTTATCTGAGAAATTAGTAATTGAAGTTTTCAATATACAAAACACTGAATGCTAACTATCTCTGTGCACGCCTTCCCTGCTACGCCCAAACTAACTCGCAACTGGTATGTCAAGTGAATATATACACAGGCATATAAATTTAGACCTGATGAACATTATTCACTTTACCTGTATGGAAGCAAGTTAGGAATAAAATTATATACATTTAATTATTTTGCACAAGGTTAAAGCTAGGGAAAGAAGTTTGGACATAAAATGTGACACAGTTTATGATTTTTCTAAGCAATTTAAACTTACTGAAGATGCTGGCGATGTATGAATCGGTGCTGCTTTGTTTCCAGAACATAGTGACAATGTAGATAGAACTGTTTCTTATTTTTCAAAGAAACTTACAAAATGTCAACAGAATTATTCAACCATTGAAAAAGAGTGTCTAGCTTTGTTGTTAGCTTTGCAACATTTTGATGTTTGTTTGAATGTTAGTGTGCACTCAATTCTCGTTTTTACGGATCACAACTCTCTCACTTTTTTGCATAAAATATCGAACAAGAATCAAAGACTCACAAGATTGCAGGAGTATGATATTGATATTAAACATATCAAAGGCAACGACAATATTATAGCGGATGCTTTATCAAGAGTGTCATGAGTGTTCCATGTTTTTGCTGCTTTGGATAATGTACACATGTAATTGTAGTTTTCCTTGTCAAATTTTTGGGGGTGGGGGTGGGGGTGTAATATTGTACTTGATTGACATCTGTGACCTAAATTGTTCTGGATTTCGATATTTATCACTTTTAGTAGAAATATGACGTAACACTAATTAGATAATTGTATCTTTCCTGAACATTCCCGAGATTTCATTTTTATCATAAATATACGATGAATTCGATGATGTTAAGCTCTGGTAGACAAGCACTTTATGAATTGGTGATTACACACATCATTTTGCATATTTAGTACATATCGGGGATTTAGGAATTTATTGTAAGTTACAAAAAAAAAACAACAAAAAAACAAAAAATCTTGACTGTTTTTTGTGTGTATATTTAGCTCAGCGTTGGACATTGTTATTGTTCACCTGTGGTAAATTAGTAATTTGATATTGTTATAAATTTCTTTCAATAATTGAAAATTAATTTTGTTAATTTTAAAGTGTCTTTGTTTGTACATTCTGCTATTGTGTTATTCAGGGTTGATTATCTCACATAACATATGGCCAAGTTTAAAGTTTATGCGGACAAACAGACGAATAGAGCAAACAATATTAGCTCCAGAAAATCTTATTTCGGGGTGCATAATATACATCCCAGACAATAATCTTAATTATTGTAAACACATAAGATTAAGAACAGGATGATTTGAAAGCAAATATCACTAAACATGTATGGCCTCCTATAACGATAGATCCAACTCCACCATTGCTTGTTAATCTGTACATTTTATGTCTCTTCATCTTGAGATCTCGCCAGCTGTAGGTGAAGTACCACAAATCCAAACCTATGCATCGCTCTCAGGGCCGTAGCAGTGGTTTTTTTATCGTCATGTCAATGTCTGCCGCGACACGAAACCTCAGTTTTAAAGGTCATATCTGAAAGGCCTGTGATATCAAGTGTTTGATGAATGAGGAACCACTACCTAAAATTACGTCTTAAATTTCAAATACATGTATTTTCAAAAGTTTCAAATTTATCTGTCCAGCACCCGGATGTCTAGTGTGTGTCACATCGCTGGTTTAGCTAACAGATTCCACAATACATTAGCCTGGATCAGCGCAGAGGTTGAACTTACGACATCCAATATGTTTATGCCTCACCATAATTTATATGGCCGAGACATATAGTGTTTGTCATGTCCGTCTTCCGTCTCTCCTTCAGTCACAATTTGCGTTTAGCTCAGTTTCAAAGAAACCATTCGAGATATTTTTATCAAACCTTATATGCTGATACATATTGGTATCATTTATTCAACTGCATAAATATGTTTGACCTTAACATTTCCTTCGACCTTGACGTTACTTTTCCATATTTGGTGTTTAGCTCAGTTTCAAAGCATCTGTTGACAATGTTTTATGAAAACTCCAACACTGATTCACATTAGTGGTAGCTATTCAACTGTGGTATAATTTTATAACCTTGACCTTCCCTGTGATATTAACCTCACTATTTCCTTTTGTTGGTGTTTAGCTCAGTTTGAAAGCAATTACTGCAGACTCTTTGTCCTTTTCTGAATATGACCAAGACATATAGTAAAGGAGCGGATTAACAGGTCTAATTTTAATTAGATCGGTGTTTGTCATGTCATTTTATAATATCCATGTATGTAAATGAGGAACAGAATTTCATGCGAGTGTATTTTTTTCTTTTGCTTGAAGTAATTTTGAATAATGATAACTTTTCTATTGATAGATAGGCAATATTTAAGCAATGTTTTGCTATTTATCTTTATAGGAATTTTCTTAGAATTTTGGTAAATTCGAATACTATTGAAAGTGAAATGAATGGGTGATACTTGAGATATATAGTTTAAAGATAGAACATTTCGAAAAAAAGTGACTTTCTTTTTTATTAGAACACTTTTCCTTTTCATGTATGTGGGATATGACTTGTAAACAACGGATTAAAACTTTTAGAGTTAATAACATTATACTTTATATTGTGCACATGTGTAATATGACTTGAATAAAACCCAGCTTTACCTATATAAGGTTAGCACCACACCAGACTAAGTTTACTAAAGGTTTAAACCCTGATACTAACACAACAAAGTGAATTCCATATTGTGCAAACACTACATTCCTCTTCTAATTCATCTATAAGGTAAATGAAAAAGTGTACGACAATTTTTCCTTTCTATTAAAAAGCTATACAGGTTTTTACATGAAGATATTTCCCCGTCAATCACACTTATTGTCATCCTTAATTGACATAAGTTTCTTTAAAGAAAAAGGGGTTTAGTATCTTAATTTTTTCACCCAAAATGAAAACAATTCAAACTATTTTTCATTGTGAATATGGCAGAATATCTGGCCATGAGAAAGTACCGATACTCTCTGGGTGGTTTTTTTTTTAGATCACTTGAGGCAAGGACTCATGTGAGCGTTTCTGATCGAAACTTTCCGTTGTTGTTGTAAACATTTCACATTTTCATCATCTTCTTCAGAACCTTTTGGCCAATTTCAACCAGACTTGGTACACAGCATCTTTGGGTGAGGGGGTTCAATTTTATTCCTCTTCAGGAGGAAATAATAACCAAATAGTGAAAATACACAGACAAATGTTTAGATTCGTCTCCAAACCAGCAGGCTAGTTTCTATCAAATTTGTATACAGATTCTCTTTTGCTGAAGGGGGTTCAAGTTTGTTCAAATGAAGGACTATGTCCCCTGTAAAAAGGAGATAATCACAAAATCACCAATAGGGTAGGTCCATTTAAAAATCTTTTCAAGAATAACGTGGTCAGAAAAGTTCTAATATACATAGAAGCTTCCTGACATTGTAAAGATTCCAGCTTATTAAAACCATGGCCCCTGGGTGTATATTGGGGTCACAATAAGTAATCAAAGTTTTATATGCGAATATATAGGAACAGTCTTTATGAATCTTCTTCTTAAGAATCATTAGTCCAGACAAGTGCAAATTTACATGGCAGCTTTCTGACAGTGCATATTCATGTTTATAAATATCATGGCCCACGGAGGTAGGTTTGGGCCACACTAGAGGATCAAATTTGTACATGCAAATATAATGGGTAAATTCTAAATATGGTTTATGATGACTCATGGGCTCCTTATTTTCATACTACATTACTAATATCATATCGGGCGGAACATTCGTGTCCTGTGGACATATGTCTAGTTTTTCCTATTAGGTTACATATTAAAAGTCCAAAACGAGATCGAAAGGGGGCACATGTTTTGAAAAATACATATATCAACAACCATGTTGAACAATGCATATTTCAAGGATATCTTTCTCGCTATCACTCTCGTAAAAAACAAAGGAAATATTTCAAAGGAATTTATACCAAAAGTAAATATGTACTCGACGTCTAAAAATGGTCATGATAAAAAAATGTCTTCCTTTAAACAAACTATCCAGATGAACAGTTTGTTTATAGGAGGATAAGTTTTTATCATGTATATTCAAAACGTCAATTGCCGTGGAAAAGTATTATAAGACCTCCCCACTCCTCTTTTGAATTGGCCATTCAGAGCATAATGATATGTTCCTAAACTCAAGTGAAAGTTGATTTCCAAGTATCAGGTAATGAAATCAGCTAAAGATTTCAAAGCAAAAAAAAAAAAAAAAAAAAAAAAAAAAATAAAATAGATAAATACACATGTACATGTCGCATAGTTACAAATATGGCACCTGCATATTATTTAACAAAGAGTATTGAAGTAATATGCATGGTGAGATTTTCAGAAAACACATTAGAAAGGATTTAAAACGATAATATTTCATATAGACGTTCTAAACACCTGAGGGGGTTATGATGGGAGATTATTAACGTCGTAGGTGACAAAAAGTATATTTAAAGGAGCGGTATCACTTTACCGAATAGCATCATAAACGGACGTCGCTCGGATACAAATATTGTGACATAAGGCTGCCTGTTAGTATCAGTTGGTGAAAGCCGTTCCCACCGTTGCTCAGGGCTCCTTTGAGATGTATGAAGCGTATAAAACACATAAGTACATGCTTACAAGGCACGTACCAAACAATTAAGTAACGGTCGAGTAATGGACAATACCGTCTAAATAACGGACACGTACCTGGTTAATCAACAGTGGAACGCATGAGAAACTGATATAACATTCTTTCAACGTTAGACTTCCCATTATGATCCGGGTTTGAATACGTCGTCAGTACCCCTTGCTTGTCGTAAGAGGCGACTAAATGGGACGGTCCTTCAGATGAGACCTGGTTCACAGCAGGTGTGGTGCGATAAAGTTCCCATCCTGCCCAAAGGCCGTAAGCGCCGAGCTTAGGCCTAAATTTTGCAGCCCTTCATTGGCAATGGTGACATTTCTATGAGTTAAAAATTCTCGCGAGGAACATTAAACAATATACAATCAATCAGTCAACGTTAGATTGATTGATTGTATCTTTCTTAATGTCCCTCTCGAGAATTTTTTACTCAAATAGAGACATTACCAAAACAGGTAACGGGCTTCAAATTGAGGCCTTTTATGCTTGGCGCTTGCGTCATTGAGCAGTGAGGGTTGTTTAGCGAGTCACACCTACCGTGACACGGGATATCCGTTTTTAAAGTCAACTATGAGGTGTCCCGTGACACCCACACCTGATGTTGAGCGTTTGGCGATTGAACTGTCACTACCTGTTTTAACGACTTAGGTCTGTCGTGGCCGGGATTCGAACCCAGACCTCCCAGATGCGGTGAGATCTCCCTACCTCTAGATCACCGCGGCGGTCCAACGTCAGACGAACGGAATTGTGCTGATCATGTGACTGATAAGACGTATATAAATCGAAAGTGTATATATATTTTAAACTACAACGACACTGGTGTGAAGCGTTGCAGTTCAAACCCTTATGTATCTTCAATTATTTCTGTCGGAATTCGCAGCTGTTAAAATAGATGTACTATTTTCATCAGCATTCATACATGCATTGTTCACAACTGCATCGCATTCATGAAGAAATGGCCAACTTTACCATTATTAATGATATAAAAGGCAAACTTATTAGAAATGTAAAAAGTCATAAATTGGATTGTCAAATGGGATAAAAAGCAAAACACCAAACAATAACTACGGGAGACAGTCATAAGTTTGGGGTACAGGGGAAGGTTGCATCCCTTTCTATTTTTTGCCAATGAATTTGGGGAAGATTGCATCGAAAATGAAAATATATGATAGAAACACATTGGTACTCGTAGTACATGTACGTCTAGTTAACATAAAGTTAAAATTTTGGCTTCGTTTTGCGCTCTGCAGATCTGTTGTTTCATGTTGAGAGAAAATTGTATGCGCATCTCACAGCCGCCGTACCACACATATTTTAGTATCTAAATCGATCGCAATGCATTCAATTAATACCCCTTAACGTCGAAAATATTGACATGGAGTATCCATGCATGCTAAAGCACACCCAATCGTGGGGTTCCTGGGAACTTACCTTAACCCCAACCCAATCAACAACAACACCCCCACCATCCCCTTCCCACTCCACGCCACACACACATGAACACACAACAGGTCACACATTCTTTGTAATATGAATTGCTAAAGAATGATAATTTATTTATATTGCATTTAGCCAGGCATAAAAACCTCAGACGATACTGAACTCCACAAGATACCGGAGGCTTGCCACGTGATCCCTGAGGATTTGTCACGTGATCCTTAAGGCTTTTTCACATGAGCCAGAATGGCCTGAAAATAGTTTCTTTAATTTCGTAGCTGTGTATATATCCATCCTTAAAATGATTCAAATTGAAAACATAAATATAATAATACATAAATTCCGTTACCAACAGAGTTGAATTGCACTACTTCATAGAATATATCATAAAATCTATTTACTCATTGGTGACTACAAAATATCACATATGTCAGAATTATTTTCACAACACAACATTTCACTCTTCTTTAAGGGGTTTCATATTGGTTTATGTAGTAAGAGTGGATACTTGAGGATTTCCTTGGTACGGGGGTGGATAGGTGGGATTAGGGGACTGTTGGTATCCCACATATTCTCCATGAGCATGTTGCGCTGAAAAAAGGAGTGCATTGAAATGAATGTGACCAATGGATTAAGATATTCGACAACACACTCTCACTATATGCAAGACATGAATGGTAAAAGAAAAGGTGAAGATAACGAACAGTGATCAATCTCATAACTCCTATAAGGAATGCAAAATAGAGAGTTAGGCGAACACGAACCGCTGGACATACATATACATGTACTAGAGGTGAAATCAGGTGCCTAAAGGAGAAAGCATCCCCTGTCAACCGGTCACATCCGTTCTGAGCCCTATATCAGAAAGAATATATCAAGAAAACATTCTGAGTAGATTAATTACTTGTATTGATGTAGGAGATCGTTGGCTGCGCTGGCCGGACAACCACTTGGCCATGGTTTGTTTTTTTACAGACTTTGACGCAGACAATTGTCACAATGGATACGAAAATGATAAATCCCACAACACTGCCGACCGCAATCCCGGCAATAATCCCGGCTGTATCGTCTCTGTAAAGAGGGGAAATAGAATGTAAGACGAATTGATTAAAAAATCTCTGCAGTATTTTTGCTGACATTTTTATAAAGAGTTTGAATTATATATATTCGTGTAATAATAACATTAGAATTATTGCCAGTGGGCACTTTTATTGGTCTCAACATTTAATTCGAAGTTAAAACACACACACGCACACACACAAATAAAAACACTCGCCAAACAATAGGTGTACACGTTAAAATATCTCACCCACTGTAGTTGTATGAATAGTAGTAATAGTAGTAGTAGCAGTAGTGTCGTACATATCCAAGGTAACTGTACCGGTAGTAACAATAGCTGGCGCACTTAACTGGAATCAAATCTGAAATACAAATACCGAAACTGAAATCAACATTATGAAGTGTCGTAACGCCCAATAGAATATGTGCATAGGTGTTTGAAATTACATTTGGATTATATTTCAGTGAAAAAATGCTTAAAATAAATTCGCCAGTTAACAAGTGATATGCTACTTACTGATTAAGAGAAGGATTTTCATAACTGAAAACCATCGGATATTATTCATCTTGATACCCATGTATTTTTTTTCCCGAAGTTAACAAGTTCTGTTTTGTATGAATAAGTTTATGCGACTGTTCAAGTTCGTTCTACGTCTTCGGTATAAATGGTATTTACATTGTCGTCATTTTGATATATTTTTTTTAAAAATCACAGAGACGTTAATGTTGACAAAATGAATATTCATGATATAGACACAGTATACGATATAGCTCGTAATATTGTCCATGGAAACCACTCACGTTCGTTTCTACACACCGCGATATTTCAAAGGTGCATGTAGCCATTACGAATGATTTCAGTTATGACTCACTGAATACCCCCTTCCTGCATTAGTTGATAATATTTATCACATTAATTCTTCCTATTACGAAAATATCTAAACCCAACCACAAAAAGAAGGTATACAGAATTACATCACCGTGTTTGTTTTACAGAGGTTCGTACCTGGGTGTTCTAGCGTTGTCAATGTTTTTGGAAGTATTTTATTGATTTCTACATTGAAGGAGAATTATAGGATCAAAAAGAAAATCAGGGGTAATAGTGCTTGTTATTGAGTTACAGTGTGATAAACTGGATCACTTAAATTTACACACGAGCTATTCACATAAACACGATTTGTCAACACAACATAAGCTACACAAATTAATCATTACCCATGGTATATAAAATAAATTCGGCATTACAATGTATGTCTTTCAACAATATAGATATAAAAAAGTTCAATGCAAGTAGATTGGAAATTTAAAAAAATTGCCATTTTTGACTTTATATACAGAAAAAAAAACCAGTATAGAATTTGAGAGTTCAAAAGAACATAGTAGTGATATCAATTTTTCTAAATCGCACTTAATCTTCATTTTTTCAAATGTACCCTCAAAGTAAAATTGTACATTTTACATGTATGAATTTGTGTATCGCAGTGTTTATACCACAAATTCAGACCTATGTTAACATTCAGATTCAGGTAGATAGTCAGATGGTTAGGTCGAATAACAAAGCCAAATTTGTGAACAAACAAAACATAAACACATTTTATATTTAGAAGCTGAGGCAGAATTTAGGACTTAATTTTGTAAACAATTTCGATCAAACTAAGGTCGCGAATACTTGTAATTCTATCAGGACAAGAAGAAATAGGAATAATTAGGGCAAGAGGAAACGGAAACAATTAGGACTAGGGAAAATGAGAACAATTAGGACTAGAGGAAATGGAAACAATTAGGACTAGGAACAATTAGGACAAAGGGAAATGGGAACAATTAGAACAAGAGGAAATGTAGTGAACACTTAGTAATAGAGGAAATGTCATGAACAGCTAGGATTGGAGGAAATGTTGTGAACAGTTAGGATTAGAGGAATGTCATAAACTGGGCATTTTCTGTGAACTTTGCTGAATTTATGGTGTATGTTAGAGATACCATCCAAGCTCAAACTCGTGCATCGTCAGTTTAAAAATTTCCCAAACAGGACCTGGTCTGTATTGGCTTCAAAGTTTCCACATGAGGTATATCAATCTCAATCCCAATTGTAATGTAATCAAATTCTATAAACAAATATACACATGGAGTGTAATGTGTGCTAAGTGCTATGTACGGCAGGAAATAACCAAAACATATGTGGAGATTTAAATGCATGATTCGCAGCACATTATGGAAGCTGATGGGTACCAGGGTATATAATTAGTATTCATCTAACTGGCGGTAGCTTTTTAATTTATCTGGCAACAGCCACTTGGTTTATACATGGCGGCTGCCAATTTCAAAAACAATTTAATTAATAATGCTGAATGATTATTTTTGAAAGATTTAGAATAGTACGCAAACAGGTAGCATCATATTTCTTTCTTGCGTAAACTTTTTACTCCTAAATTGGAAGGGGTGGAGGGGGCTCCGTTCGTCCTTCAATTCATCAATTCATTCATTATTACAACCAAAAGGGTGGGGTGGGACCGATCCGACAATTAATCTTGCTTTACATATGAAAATAACTTATTTTGCTTATTGTGAAAATAACGAAAGATTAACGTGGTCAAATAAGTCAAGGGTCAGCCCCTGGTTCTACACGCCTGATACATTGATATATTAAGCACGCATGAAGATTTTCTCGTGCGCAAATTTGTCAACATTTAACATTATGAACATGCAATTACATGATGTTTTGAATTAACAGCACAATTGACAAACAATAATGCTATTAATGTTATGTTTATTTACAAAATACATATTAGTAAGTATTGGAGAGGGAGATTACAGGAGTTTCACTTCTTTCAGAGAGAGAGAGAGAGAGAGAGAGAGAGAGAGAGAGAGAGAGAGAGAGAGAGAGTCAGATAATAAATGGAGGTCGCAAGTTATATTAAATGGCGGCCGCCGCATAATTTATTATTATTATTTTATTCATTTATAAAGCGCAAAATTACATAAAGTTTCTATGCGCTGTACAATGTTTGATAAATGAAGGAAAGGTCTTCAAAGATAACGAACAGTGATCAATCTCACAACTCATACGCAATGCAAAGTAGAGAAAGTTTGGCAGACACGGACCCCTGGATATACCAGAGGTGGAATCAGGTGCCTATGAGGAGTAAATATCCCCTGTCGACCGGTTACACCCGCCATGAGCCCCATATCTTGATCAGGTAAACGGAGTTATCCGTAGTCAAAATCAGTGTGCCAAGAACGACCTATCAATCGGTATGAAACACGTCAGACAGCATTGTTCCATTGCATTGGCAAACTAGATCGTTATAACGACCACATAATTTGCGAAATGCTGACTTTAAACGAAACTGTTGGAACTCCTCTACCATTAACTTGGTCGGCAGTAGTCTGCTTCGATTTAAAAACTGACCATAAGCAGAACAAGCTCTTGCGTATCGAATGAGTTGAGAAATATAAACACCATATGCAGGTGATAATGGAATATTGCTACATAAATTAGCTGCAATAATGTTGCCCTATCCATTTGTTTCTTATTCTGACGTTTTCGGGATCCCTAAAAAAAAAAAATTAAAAAGGGTTACATTATTGCAGCTATACATAAATATGTTAAGTTGACGATGGAGAAGCTGAAATCATCCGGTTTGTCATAAAGTTAAGTTGTTACATGTATATAATGTGTGTAAATAATTATATAGCGGATTACTTCACATCGTTTGCAGAAAATACTCTGCAGTTGACCTATTTTAATTCCGATATCTATTCGTGAATGATTGCGTAGTGGTGCACGTGATAGTACACATATTTTTTATCGCTTGGCTGATAAGCAGAAAACCGCTTGGAGTGGGTCACCGTTGTTTAATAATTAGGACGTGTGGCCGTCGGTGCTCATATCAACAAAAATAAAAGATTGCCTAAAAACGTGAGAAAGTATGTCGACTCGTTGGAGAGATTGTAAGGTACGAACTTGTGTGTATGTGGCTTATTTATCACAAAAATAGTTCATAGCCTGCGCTTAAAAAATATTTGTTTACTAATAAGAACGAAAATATTGTGCTTTGTCAGGGCAATACCAACTGTTGTGAAATGTAAATGTAGCATCAACGCAGGGCGTTTTTGAACACGAATATTGAGTTTTACATGTGAGTTAATATCCAAGTTTAATCAAAATTTCCTATTCTATGAAACGGATGTTACGTATGACTTCTTAGCGTAAGAGAACGTGTGTACTATTACATGTACTACACTGTAAATATGGAATCACCAATCTAAACTGTACTTCGAGTTAAATATGGTATTAAACGACTCATTTGTAATTGATATTGTTCTCAACCTCTTTAATGAATTATGGGTATATATTATTTGAAAAGGTAAGACATAATAAACTATTATAATGCCCTGGATTATCTCTTATGTCATTTCCTGTATTTACAGGGTTGGATGGATTCCAATTTGCCGATGACGTCTTCTAGCGACGAAGCCTGCAAATTCTTTGATGCAGCCATTATACAGGTATCAAACTGCATTTAAGTTATAGATTTTGTCATGTTATTATTCCATGTGCATACACTTAAAAAGCTGGTGACGTCTCGAGAGCGACAGGCACATGTGCAAAATCTTTTGAATGGACCAGGAAAAAGAAATAATATCAAATAATATTATTTGAAAATTTGCGTTATTCCTCGTCTCCAGAATTGTTTATTGCTGTGAAGAGGGGAAATAAATAAATGAATATCCCGTTATGATGAAATTAAAAAAAGAAAGATTTAAAACGTTGTTGTTGTTTATCAAATTGCGATGGAAATATATTAACCCTTTCTCTACCGGTACATTTTAGAGGTTTTTAAAGACTAAATGACAATATTTTTAAATCGAGTTACATCTGCATGTATCACGATTTTAGGTAGGCATGTGATATATAATTTTGTTACGAATTGGACAGGGAACATTTTTTTCATAAAGTTTGTCATGTTATCCCATGACCCCAAAGAGTTCTACGGGGTCAAAGGTCATTTAAGTGCACATTTTTGCAATCTTTTTTCTCTGGAATATATATATTACAACCCCTCTCACTGGATTCGAGTCAAAAATAGGAAATTCTAAATGCATAAGCTGATATGTCTTTTAAAATACTACAAAAACATCACAATCAAATTAATCAATTTTATTGACAAACAAATATTTTTGGTTGCTAAGTAACAACACTCATGGTGTAATTTTGACCATAATTTGCCTTTCTACATCCATTCGACACAATTTAAACATAGTTACATTGCATGATGATTAGTAAATGTCACATTATTTTAAAAATATAATCTTTAACTAGATCTCAATCATTTTAAAAGGTTTATAACAAAAAATATAATCAAGAGAATTAAGGTCAAAGGTCATAAAATGAAAATTTCGTACTTCATATACATATTCATCATTTTCTAATAATATGACGTTTTGCCATTGTATCCCACTAAATAGTATAAATATTGCAACATTAAAACAAAGATCTTTCCTGTTAAAATCTAAAAAAAATCAATTTTTTTATATTCAAATATATTTGGTTGCTAAGCAACAACACCATTATGATATCAAATGCTATGCGAAAATAATGCCCGTTTTTCCTCCCCAAGTTCATTGTACATGTATACGAATGTTCAAGTACTTACTTTCAATCACTAAATTTAAATGTACTTGCATTATATTTAATAAAAATTGTTCTTCTTATATTCAACCTCTTAAAACATATTTCTAGACATAATTCTTGATACTAGGTTGTTCCGATAGGGGCATGCGTTGACCAATATCTGTGTATCGACTGGAACTTCTCAGCAGACATGTATAAGATAATGCCCAAAAATCTGAAGAAAAAAAAAGAAAGATTGTTTATACTTAGCCCCAATATACTGATGTATTCTCAGAGCTTTTGAATACTCAATTGGCTCTGTAAATGTTTTCTATAATCAAGGCCCTCTGAAAATTATGCGTTTAATTACTTGTAAAATTTTATCTTTAATAAATGTGTTAGATGCACAGCCAGATTAATTTTGGTAAAGGTAATCTTATAAAATGCATTTTATTATTCGTTTTAAACTGGAAATCACTGTCACACTATCGGTACTTTAAAACTAGTAATACATGTACAGTTCCTCTTCAGTGAGAGGCTTCGAACTTCCTTGGGAAGCATATGACAACCCTTCCCCCTAGATATGACCATCACAGCATAATGGTTGGTGGCAACACAGATGGAGAAAACCAAATCTTCTGTCAAAAACAGCTTCATAAAATCTGCAATTCTCTGAATAATCAGGTCCCATATCTGAAAATAAAAATGCAAATAAAATCAGTATTGGCCATCATACCTTATTTGTCAGCATTTAAAACACTTAGCATACCTTATAATTAGAAACAGAATAATGATTTTCCGTGTTTTGTCTCTTTTTGTATGCATGTTATATCTAGTAATGCAACGATAAACAGTAAAATGGTACACGCATATTAGTGTACCATAATGCCATGATTCCATTTGTGAATGTATTATCTGGATTCATTTGAATGTTAACTAAATGTATACGGATTTAACCCTATATTCAACCTCAAAGAGTCATACCAACTGCATGCTAGGTTGTCACTCCGAATGAAATGCCACAGTTCTTGGATCAGGTGTCCCTGTGTCCTCCACATCAACATACTTCCAATGCATGTCTGGATTTGCCAGTAGACTGTCACTAGTGGAAGATACCTGGAAGCTTCCCACTAAATATTGGGATGTCAATAACCTTTTTAAAGATGAAAAAATACAATTAAGAATTATAGGTTTGTGTTTTAAAGCAGAATATAAGCTTCATGATAGTAAGGGACAGTTTCGCACGAAAGTACTGATCATATTTATTTAAAGATAGAGATGTCCTATATTTGAAGTGTTATTTGGTAAGGGATTACATACATAGTTATTTCGGATTTCAAATATTTCGGTTGAGCATCACTGAAGAGACATTATTTGTCGAAATGCGCATCTGGTGCATCAAAATTGGTACCGTATAAGTTTTACATACATATGTTAGAAATCAAATGAATGGAATATTTCATTATACTTTGCGAGTGTAGCAGAGTGCGTATTGAAAAAAAAACCCACTATACATCATGGAGGTGTTAGCATTATGCCCAACATATACATGGGAGCAAATACTGAAGAAATTCAGGTTAAAATATACAGTGTCCAGCGAAAATATTGTGCCTCTGAGGGAAATTGAATGGCCCCAGATTTAAAGTAGAATTGAATTGGTTCTTCATTGTACACAGTGTCTAAATTACTTGGCATGGTACTCTGATGGGGTGTGGATTTAGTCGATATTAGAGAAAATCTAAGCAAGAAGTGGGCAGATGGCCATCAGCTCAAAGCACACCAGCATGTATTGATCATATAATTAAATGCTTTTTCAATAGCCTGTCATAACCAGATTTTGATTGATGTTAACCCCCCCCCCCCCCACGCACACACCTTTTGTCCCAAACAAACATTTTGTTTTTATTTCTGTTGCAATATGAAGAAAAACCTCAAATTACGGTAATAAATTCTATTATTACGATAATACAATAATGCAATATATGCTTTCCTAACAGATTGTGTTTTCTTTTCATAGAAAGATTTTTTTTTATAAACATAGAAAATCTTGGAAAATAGCCTCCGCAGCAATGGTCATGAATGCCCAGTCTGATTAAAACCATCCCACCCTTTTCTCATCGTACACTAAATCCACCCTCTTCTTACACTCGCGCGTCAGGTGAGGAGATACCAAAGGGGGGGGGGGGGGGGAGGGTCAGACTGATTAATGCCGGACCAGGACAGATTAATTGATGTCAGATATGTTCAGTTCTTAATAAACAATTGGGTGTTATACACTTGGTTTAGATATCATAAAATATAAATATTTTCTTTCATGAAACGACAAATTATGGCATCAAATCGCGGTTAATATATTAATCGTGCATTTTTCATAACATGACATAACCGCGAACGTTTTTTTTTTCCTAGTCGGCCTATGTGGCTACATCAATTTACATGTTTATACTGAATGCATGATCGTTTGGGTCATCCTGCAACAGGATATCCAAGGTATCTTCAGACTTCTTCATCTGACATCAGGTCCTTTTCAAGATGTAAAATACAATACAAGCGTTTGTTGTGTTGTTGTTTTCGTTGAAACGGAAACACGTGTGTTGCCCGTGGACACTTTCAGAAAACCCCGCGGTCGCGATCCGGATCACGGGGGAAAAAGTATTATATAATACAATATGCAGACTGGTCTTTTTGTTTTCTTTGTTTGGCAGAAAAAATTATTTCTATACCGAATAAATATTACATAACGTTTATATCTGAATTTGAAGTATTTTTTTTTAATTCACTCTACCGATGTAACATTCTCGTTAGGTGTTTTATGAAGTTACAATACAAGTAGGTGGTGTAACTGTTATTTACCAATAATGGTTTTTATACTTCTTTTTTTTAAAGCAGAGAATACCTGGCTGATTATTTCATACATATATGGATATTGTTTTAGTGTATCAAAAAGTATTCATATTACCAACAGAGGACAATACAAATAGTTTTCACTACTTTATTGTGCGATGCGCGTCGATCGCTTTCAGCACCGACGTTTTATCGCTAATTTTAAAGAAAACCGCGCAGCATGTCCCAATTTCATTTTATCGTAATATAAAAACTAACAAGAATTACAACACGAATAAGGGCCCATCAAAACGAAAATTTCCTGTACTTTTACAGGCTGTATTTACTTTTCCCTATTTCCATATATGAATATTGGTAAAACGCCGATCTGTTTAAACATTTAGAAATAAAATTGTAAGAAAGCGTACATGTGCAAAAAATAGCTATTTTCTTATAAATTTGCCAGGCATTAGAAATAATTTTTATATGTTCTGAAAGCAGGGAATATGTGCTTTTCAAAAATATAAAAAATAGTGCATTCATACGGGAGATTAAAAAAATCGCATCGAGGGGGGAAATGGCCTTGCGACAAAGCGTTGCGTCATATTTAGACGAAGCCATCTTTCGCTTTAAATGCTTTTATTAATTTAATAGCTTTATTTACTTAACTGATTTTTACATAGTTAAAAAA
The DNA here is from genome assembly GCF_947568905.1 of Ostrea edulis. Classification (NCBI taxonomy): domain Eukaryota; kingdom Metazoa; phylum Mollusca; class Bivalvia; order Ostreida; family Ostreidae; genus Ostrea; species Ostrea edulis. The sequence goes on from NC_079170.1 coordinate 43,877,838, forward strand.
TAGAGAAAATTTCCAAAAATATGATATATAGATCATATATCTTATGACCGTAGTTTGAAAGATTTAGAGGCACTCCTTTTGCGCTGTCCCGTTTTTACGCGCCACCGGTCAAATTGACCGGTACGGTAGAGAAGGGGTTAAACAACATCCATACATTCCGTGACTTCTGTGACCTTTTTATCATTAGGAGCATAAGTATATTGTAATATCATAATCGTATTTATTTGTACTTTTTCTAGTTAATTTGCTCTCTTGTGTAGATGACAAGTTTATACGAAGACAGTGAGTTAGGTGGTACAGGAAATACATTGAAACAAATGATGGAAGCAGATCCTGATTTCGGTAAGGCGGATTAAATTGGGAGTTTTCCAATAAAGAGGTATGTAGGTAGGCAGATGTTCTTCAGGGAAGAGAAAAATACCTAGCGCCCCCCCCCCCTCCCCGCTAAGTACCACATCAGTCATCTGGTGTATCCAGGGTTCCAGGTTTACCCAACTCTCTATTCTCTTATTTTGTATTGTTTGTAGGAGATAATATGAGATTGATCATTGTTCATTATCTTCTCCTATCATGAATGTGTTTTTTATACATTTGTGAATTTCTTGACATTGGTGAATTTGAAACGATCCAGACTAAATATTAATTCGCCAGTCATTTTATCTATTTTAAAACCATACGTACACGCATTGCCCTCAAAATATGGATAGAAAATGAGAAATGCACATTCTAAAACCATTACACGGATGCTTTTTCTGTTTTTGTTGTAAGGTTCATTTAATCATTTGACCATTGACTACATGTCTATAGAATGCAGAACAGGGGTACATTTAGAATTGTATAATATGTTAGTTTTACATTTGTTTGAAAACATTATTACAACAACCTATATGTAAGTGTTACTCTAATTGATGAGATATATCCCATGCTTTCCTCCTGTTATACACCATAGGAAAATAGCATCCGACCATCCGTGGGATATAAGATATTTCCAAATAGTGTGTAGCAAAATGTTTCAAATTGCAGGACACATTTCAAGCTTAAGTTTTATACATGTATATACACATTGATCATATGTATTTTGATGGACGTTTTTACCACTTAAGTAACATGTATCTGTAGTATAACAGCTGTAAACAGCACCACCCTGACAAATTCTAGCGGTTTCAAATTAGGGGACTTTCATTCGTGAAAGGGATTCAAAATTACACAAACCCAATGTAATACGTTTGTAGTAAACCACGTTGTTGTTTTTTCTCTCAAAGTTATGGGTCAAGTTTTGGTGAATACTCTGAAATACGCTTGTTCCCAGTGTGATAGGGAGGCTGTAACCAAGGCACTGGATGGGATCTCCAATCTAGCCCTAAAACAGGAAGTGACAGACAGAGAAAGGAAACACGTGACTGCCCTGAAACTTGTGACCGAAGGGTGGGTTGTAATTTGTTTTCCATGTCCACTAGAAATCCATTGGAACTAGATGAGGACCCGTGCAAGCGCAGGAAATTGGATTAGTTACTCTAAAGGATGTACGGACAACAACTACTGAAGATTGCACTGTACTACCCATTCGATGCTGTTCTGAAATGCTTCACTACATTAGATTTTTATTCTGTTGTGTGCATTATGCAAGATTTAGAACCAGGGGAGGGGGGATGGGGTGAGGTCTAGCTTTCTACCCCTTTCGCTAAACCTACATTTCTCCTCCTAATTTTCTTTTGATGCATGTATTTATCAATTAATGCATGTACATGTACAAACCCATTTAATTTTGACCGGTATCACCCGCATAGAGTCCTATATCTTGATCAGGTAAACGGAGTTATCCGTTGTCAAAATCAATGTGCCAAAAATTACCTAACAATCGGTATAAAAGACGTCAGACAGCATTTGAACCAATGATAGGTTGTATTGCAAACTAGATCGTTATAACGACCACACAATCTGCAAAATGCTTATTTTAAACGAGACTGTTGAAACCCCTGCACCATAAACTTGTTTGTTAGTAGTCTACCTAACGTTAAAAACTAATAAGAAGCAGAATACGCTCTTGCATATTGAATTCGTTGAGATATTTACACCATATGCAGGTGATATTGGAATATTGCTACATATATATGAGACGATGATGATTGAAAAGTTGAAATAATCCCGAGTGGTGTCTTTTATCGCGAGTTCAAATGGATATATCGAATTGATATAGAAATGAATTTTTTTATGGATAAAACGTCTTCGATATAAAAACAGGTCAGCTAGAAAGGAACATAATTCGTGCCCATGGATATTCAAACAGACCGTTCAAAGACCTGAACACCAAAGACTACGAAGATATTGTATATCTAAGAATTTGATGATACAAATTACGATAACTCAGGGAATTAACTAGTCGGGGAATCACAGAATTTATTCATTTGATAGTATAAGATTAGAATATGTATGGACGAAGGAAGATAAAGGGTATGTGGGAATATACACATGTAACCATTCGTTACTTATTGAATTAAAAGTTTAATCTATGTGGTAAACATTTCTCTTCTTTCTTAGAAAAACTTTGCAAGCTGTTGAGACATATAGAGAGATCCTTACCGATTCTCCAACAGACCTGATGGCGTGTCTGTTTGCTTACTTTAAATATTATGAACTCGGGATGTCTAAGGAAATGCTCGACATTATGAAATTTGTGGTGGAGGCATACAGCTCAGAAACACCAGGATACAGGCGAGTCTTTTGTTCTGAAGGTCAAACAATTATTGTTTTTATTATATGCGATTTTAATACTGAATACTTTAAGGAAGTTAACTCCTGAGATTTTAAGCACAACTGCACAGAATGTTACAACTAAGTTTTAACTGGTTCAATACTGATCCCATTAGTGCAAACATATTATGCATCTATTACTGAACCTTATTCAGTTGAACTTTTTTTGCGTCAATTAAAATTTTAAAAGGGTTTGGCATGGACTATATGTTGTGTTGGAAGGCTTTATTAATCAAAAATTTCTAAATCTGCATGATATTACAGTTTCTGTTTCATTCAATACACCTTCTATTTTCATACGCCTGAACGTGTATTTCAGTTTTATAATTTATAATACAAGTAGTTTAGGCTTGGAACTAGTGCAATTATTGTAATTTATCAATTTTGGTTGATATATTTTTGCAAATAGAACACCGATTTTTTAATACTTTAAATTAATTTACTCGAAATATTTTATTAAAATTCAGTATTTTCACCAATAATTTAAGTTTTGCTCTCTAACCCCCAATTTTAACTACTATTCTAAAATTATAAGAAATTGGCATTTCTACTAATACATTGTATGTCCTTTTAAACTCTCAAATTTGATATCATGAATGTTTTCGTATCTCAAGTGCAAAAAGGTCATTATTTATTTTCATTACTAGTATTAAACTTTAAAAAAAAAAAAAAATCTGCATTGTTAGCAGACATGATAATGCATCGATTTTATGTAATGAATGATTTGTGTTGCTTATGTTCTGTTGATACCAACAGACAAATCAAGAACTAGTCAATTTTAAGTGCAGATAGGTCATGATTAGAACACGGTATATGAAACGAAGTGAGAGGTTTGATTTTAATCAGACTGTTTTCTTTTGGAATTGTTTTTTTTTAAAGGAAATATATTAATGCTAACGTATCAAGACATAAATACTACATATACATGAAGGAAGATACCAGCTAAAGTTTAACAGCTTGGTAATCCGCGAACATTTTACTTCGGATCTGAAGATTCCATTGCATCATGGGCCATTCCATCAATGAATTGAAACTTGTAACTGTGTAATTGCAGCGATACTGTATCAAAAAACATCTGTATATATTGGCCAATTGTATTTTGAATTAATGCACATATATATATATATATATATATATATATATATAATTTCAATTATATATATATATATATATATATATATATATATATATATATATAATTGAAATTATGTACAATAGCACCATCCTCGCCTGGAAAGCCTTTGCTCACGAAGAAAACTCACAGCTCGTGGAAGCCGAACAAGAATCATACAAGGTTTGTGTTACTCTAAACAAGAGAGACATTTTAATTACTTTCATGTAGAAATCTTTGCGTTTACTTTTTAATGTATTTTTATTTGTGTTGCTCCATAGGGTTCATAATCAAATCATCGGATATATTTTTATTTTTCGGTATCAGGTCCATAGACCATGGTTCTGTTACTGCACAATGTGTATAATGCGACTTAAAGAGATTTAAAGTACAATGTATGAAATATATGTTGGGCAATATACCGGTAATGCATCATGAACAACATTCACTGAGATGTAATTCGTTGAACAGAGCCTGGCAGTTTCATCTGGGGAGGCATTTGCAATCCATACGATGGCACATATCCATCTAGAAAGGGGCATGCTGGATGTTGGTTTGGCATTTCTTCAAAGTAAAGCTAAATATTGGGAGGTAAGGAGCAACGGATAGTGTGTGTGTGAATTTCATTCCTTTAACAGGTTCTTGGAATTGCAATGATTTGTCAGAGTCTGCATGTTGTGGTCTTCAACGTTTTTTTGCTCCTGCTTTACATTTCTATAATCTATGTCCGCAGGTATGTGTAATGTATATATATATATATATATATATATATATATATATTAAAAGAAATCGTACCGTACACAAATAAAAAACATTAACGTAAGCGCTTTCATTTTATAATCCTCAGCCGTTACTTTTTAAAATAGTATATTCTATTTCTTTTGATATCTTATACCGGACACGGTGATATTTTAAAAACACAATTTGGATATATATATATAAATATACACGATTAAATTCTTGCAGATAATTATCAAATTTTCTAAATGAAATGAGTCATTAAAAACTACACTAGTAAAATGAAATTGTAAAACGTATTTCTTTTGTAGTCTTCAAATCTGGCCTGTCACATAGCATGGCACGAAGCTCTGTTTCTTTTGGAAAAGGTACATTCTGCTTCAAAGATTACAAGTCAAAAGAAAACCACATAATGTTTTATTTGATTTGTTTAGCATTATTTGTATGCATATTGATATTTTTGATATTTCAGGGACAATTTGATGATGCAGTTAAAATATTTGATGAACAGGTAAATCATATAGCATAATGATGTGTAAGTTCTGTTAACGAAATGGAACGACGACCAGGGTAGGAGTAAACACAAAAACCAATACAAAATTGTTCTCCCTGTAAAATATTACCGAGATGCATGCATAACATTTCAACATTACTGATTATCAGTACAGTTTAGTGAAAATCATTTATTCACACCAGACAGTACTCTTCAGACCTCATACACTTGATTGGATTCCAAAAATCAGATCTGGTGTGACAGTTCTTCACCATAGTAGTGCTTAACATTACATTGAATTCATTTGATACAGTCTCAGTCTGTGTTCGTATCCGAACATCTCATGACTTTCATTCGTTCAAATTAATGTCCTATAATAAGTGTAGAATGTGGAAAGTTGAAAAGAATCCCATAGGGAGCCAGGTTAGAATAGGTCGTCAGTACTCCTTGATTCTAGTAAGAGGCGATCAAAAGGGGCGGTCCTTTGGATAAGACCGTAAAAACTGAGGTCCCACGTTAGAGCAGGTGTGGTACGATAAATACCCCCCTCTTCTCAAAGAACGTGAGCGCTGATATTAAGCCTAAAGTTTGCAACCTTCAACGGCAATGGTGACGTTTCCATATGTGTGAACGATTCTCGAAAGGAACATTAAACAATATACAATGAATTAATTAACATTAAAATCCATTAATTATATAGCTGAATCTACATGTTGTATTTATTATAAAAGTCCTCATAAATCTGTGTTTATCTCTTTGATTTTACAGATAATAACCCGAGCTGCCACTGGTGGAAATTTCAATGATGCTTCATCATTATTGTATCGATTGTCTTTTGAAGGTACACATTTATCATAGCCAATTTACGATAATTTTCGACTGTCCTGGAAATGAAAGTAATAATTAAAATGATCGAAATTTGCGTATTACTTCCAATTAAAAGTTTTGTTGACAATTTATTGACAATTTCTTCTTGTTTGTTAGAGCGATGTTCAAATGACCGACTCATTTTTTTTTTGGCTTGTTGGTTGGTATCTTAGTTTGCGTTTCTTTGGAGAATGTTCAATATATTTAAACATGTCATTAGCTCTGTTGAGGTATTAATCATAACATGGATCAATAATTTAATTGTATTTCTCCATTGTTTTTTAACCGCCTCATACGCACGTAGTTGTATGTAGTCGTACACATTAAACAGGTACCCTAGGTGCATGTGATTTAAGATACTTTATGTTTGATAGATGTACAAGTTCCACAGCGATGGAAAAGTGTCCTTGGACTTGTAGACAAGTTTTATGAACAACACAGATGGATATATATTGACGCACACATCCTCTTTACTTTATATCGAAATGGGGAAAAAGAGCGAGCAAGTGAAATGCTGGAGAAGTTGAAAAGTTTCGTCAAGTAAGAATACTGCTGTGTTGATAAACTATCTTACACCATTTCACACCTGGGTGTACACGTAACTGGGATGAGTGTGGTAGTTAAATATTTAATGGTACTTATAAATAGTAATTTACAATTCTGTGAAAGTATTTAATAAACATCAATAAGAAGTATCACTGCTGATGTTCCGAGGATTCCCCAACGTCACATGATGAAAAGAAAGCGAATTAACTAAACCCTTAACGAAAGATAGAAAAACCTATAATTGTTCTCCTTTCTTCAGTGGGTATTTTGAAACAAAATCTATGGAAATAAGGTAACTTCACTTTGAAGGGTTTAAAGAGTGCTGGTACAGAATAACGATACAAATGCATGTAGTAGTAAAGGAAATATTCGAAATACATAGAGAGTATACAATTTCACGGGAAAACATTTGCTTTTCTTAATTTCAATTTAACAACATGGATGAATTCTGAACTCTTCTTCATGGACGTTGAAATCTAAAACATGTGATATGCCATGATATATGCATCCAGTAAGTAAAGGGGTGTGACTGGACTATCAGCAGTTATCCTTACGTTTTATATTCGTGATTTACTTTCATTATATCAGAACTCGTACGGATTCCTCTTCATCTGATAAGTAAGGTATGTAATATTCTGAAGAATGGTTTACCGATACACATGTGAAAGGATAGTAAACAATCTTGGTCATGTAAAAACTTGAAAAATGAGATCAATTTGCGCTTGCAGCTATATTTGAAAAGAAAACCACATATTATTATTGTTGAATCGTGATATGCTAGTACAATACCATTTTACTTTTCTTGAACAACCAAGACTTAACGAAATACTGACTTTACACGATACTGTAGAAACCTCTGTGACATCAACTTATCTGTAAATAGCCTGCATATCGAATCAGGTGGAAGAATTAAACACCATATGCAGGTGATGATGAAATATACATGTACTACACAAAATATGGAAATTTGACTATTGTGAAGCTAAAGCCATGCCGTCGATCTATGTATGAAATATCGTCAAACATTTCTGAAAATCAGTATTCACATTGAAAAATCAGATTTTGTAACGTCATACAACCAATACACTGTGTTATTGTATATATATATATATAGTCTAATTAGGGGGTTTTCGCAAAAAGATATGCAGTATTTGATATGTGAATATACATATGTGCAATTTAGAGATACCACTGGAGCAAACGCCTTAGTGACACATGATGTTGGTATTCCGCTATGTGCTGGAATAACGGCGTTTGAGGAGGGACATTATGAAACAGCAACTAATTGCCTCAATTCAATTCGAACTACACTACACAAAATCGGAGGAAGTATTGCACAGGTAAGAATGTACGAAAAGAAAAAAGATCAAGTGAATTATCTTAACAGACTAAGTTGAAAAAAGAGCACAATTCTACATATAATATAACAATTATTTTCTCCGTTGGAAGTTTGTTGCTTTCATATTACCATTTCTGGTGATTTGACAACCATTAATTTTATATCTACATGTAAATAATCTGTTATAGAGGGACACATTCGTACAGCTGTTAATCCATTCTGCTATAAAGTCCCCTAACCCGGACCACAGGACCCTGGCGAGGACAATACTTAATGAGAGAAAGACAAAACGTGCAGATGATCCTCTGGGTGATCGTCTGATCTCTCTTCTAGAAAACAATGCTTCTGATTAATGTATAAAATAGCGTACGTGATATACGAAAATGCTGGTACTAAGACATAGACGGATCTATATATATATATATATATATATATATATATATATATATATATAATGACGCATTTGCATATGGAGTATCGAAAAAAGTTGCCTCATGTAAGGTTTAACTATGAATAAAGTATATGAATGTATTCAACTATACATTCGCCACATGTTGCATTTTGTCCATTTATAACATATCTGGAAAAATATTGGCTTTAAATATGTATATATACTGCATACATGTACATTATATTCTAATGCATATGAAAAGATAATGTTTCTTTTTAACGTGTCTTTTTTATATATATATTGTCGACATACTTAATAAATTTCTGCACGAGGCACATGGAATTGAGTGGGGAACAGGGGTCATTCTCCCCACATTATCTGGAAATTACCATTATTTTTGTTTATTTTGTTGTGGAAATAAAGATATATTGGGTGACCCCCATCCAATTCATCCAATTCATCTGGCGTGTTGCATACAATTGTTAATCTGTTCTTTACATACTGATTTTGATTAAGGATTATTCCGTTTATCTGATCTCGATATAGGGTTCATTACGGGTATTACCGATCGACTGGTGATGCTTACTCCCTCCGCCCCCCCCCCCCCCCCCCCCCCGGTGTGTCTAGGTGTCCGTATTTCCAAACTCTTAATTTTATATTCCTTTTAAGAATTATGAGATTGACCACTGTTTGTTTTCTTCCCCATTTCATGAATGACGATGTCTGCATTAGTTTTTATATGAAATTCCATTTTCATTTCCTGTTGCCCTTACCACACACAACATATCACGTGGTTGAGGACGCAATGTTGTTCAACGGACTATTTCAAGAAACAAAAAAAAAAATCAATTCTAAATCATATTCACACATACATGTACAGTCGATGTAAGTAAAGAATTTTTGGATGTGACATATTGGTACACATACAATGAAATATACTGAAAATTAACATTCAGTGCTTGTTATATACAAAGAATTACGCAAATTATCATATTAATGTTAAGATCTTGAAACACACTTTTCTAATAAATCTAGCTTGTCCAGAAAGAACCGCCATCTACGAATTTAAAATTTGAAAACGTCTCTATTAAAGGTGTCCGTACAACTTTCACAGCTTTCAAACGTCCTTTGCAAAATAGAGCCATAATTACAAGAAATCCATTGATGAATGGAATCGATAGAAAATGGTCAATTGGAATATTAGTTCAGAATCACATTCCATGAATAACCTGTATAATATTGGTGCTGTAAATATGCAAACACGAGTTCCCGAATTTCGGCAATGCTACCGTAAGTCCACAATCCAAAGTTCATGATTGCAAGCGCAAAGCAATTATATTTAAGACTATTCTCTGCATGGCAAACACGTCTATTCTCGTTGTTATGATTCCATGTTTCATTTGTTACTCAATATCTGCGGATTGTCAGAAGAAACCAGGTTTGTACAAAGGCGAGAATGAGCCTAAGAATGTTTTGTCCAAAGGCAATGGTTTTATTGTTGAAAGAAATCGATTCAAGTTCCAGTACTGCAATGGAATTTAGAATGTGATACACATTGTTCCAGAATGATGTTGCCAACAATATGAAAGATTGCATGTGTAAGTGTTGGTCAGTGGTCGTCTTTATTTTGAACAATCGTTTCAGAACTATGCATGCGATAAGAAGTCCTATTATAGCCGCAAATAAAATGGCAACAAAAATCACATAAAATGTAAATTCAACGGGTATTTGATTCAAGTTTGTCAATCGCTGTACATGTCAAGACGACATGTAAGGAAAATCCAAGTACATCGACTTCATAGATAATTAAAAGGGTACTTATGAATAAAAGTCATTTTCCAACTTCTATATTTGACCTCCTCCAATACACTTGGGAACAGAAATCCAATGGCCATCATCGTAAATTCAATAGTGACTGATGCAGAGATGACTTCATGGATTTCTTGACTATTTCCGAAACATTTCTCGTTTGTGTCGTTATAAAGTGACGTGGCGTTTTTAGGGTATTTCTGTCCATGTTCAAACATCCCCGACGATTTGAAAAGATAAGCGTTCATCCAACCACAAACATTGGTTACAGTTATGATCATCCGTAGAACTTTTCCTACATTTGTTAGCTGTCTGCCATAGTATTGTCAAAATATAAGCACGATCACTTGGGTCCATATAAATGTAATTTTCACAACTAAATATAATGTTAGAAAAGTTTGGTGAACACGACCATCGTGCAGATGTTCATCATACGTAAAAGTATTAAAGGTGAATCCACAAGGAAAAATAATAAATAAGAGAAACTGTATCACCGTCCCCGTATTTGTTTAGAGGACTTGTTTTTTCTTCAACTATTTCAAGAAATCAGATAGTCCCAAAGCACAATTGTGTAGCGTTGCGATATTCAAAGCGTTCATTAACAAGGCTATGAAGAGGATGGCAACGGCCTAAGCTCCAATGGAGAAATATATGAGCATGGTAATCATTACCGCCATTTTGTCCTGGAAGACAATATGTGACCACTCTGCGCCAAAGATAACGACTGGTATAACAACAAAGCATCAACTCATGGATAATAAGATTGGACCAGTCCCTAAAATCAAAAACAAAAAGTGCTATTAGTTTTTAAATATTGATTAATTTTCAATGCACAGCGAAACATTCTATCTATTCATTTTATTAAATTCTAATGTATGGATATTTCGCAGGGAAAACGTTTAACCCCAAATCAATGCTCTTAACATAGAGAGTGAGATAAAAAAAATTGAAAACTTCATAAAACGCTGATGATCGATACTATGGAGAATTTTCACCTATGAAAAAGATTCAGTAAAATATATTTCAAATACTATAGAATCATTAAAATTAATTGGAAGTGTTCGTGAATAGTTAACATTTTTACGGTTTCGTTAAGATAAAAATTCTTTATCTGACTTTCCTATACAGAAGCAATGTATGACTTGTGTATTTCATTGCAGTTTAAATATCTACTGCTTCCAAGGAAATACTTCCACTAAGTTCGAAATAACCCAACGTAAATCATTGATAAAATTATGCAGTTGATTGTATATAGGTTTAAACATCTGCATGTAAAAAAGGAAATATTTTTTTTAGGAATATAACACATACAATGAGATGGAATGGAACATTTTGTGTTTTATACTTACACTAAATACAATGCATGTTGTTAAACACCACTCTGATTCCACGTACAAGTACTCTGAAGTTGAAATAAAAAATATGCTAGAGTTCCTCATTGACAATATCTTCGTTGTCTTTGGTGATCAGGTCTTCCAACAGTCTGTTGGAATTCCCATGGGCATGAATTGTGCTCCTTTGTTAGCTGACCCGTTTTTATATTCATATGAAGCAGAATTTATTCAAAAACTTCTACGTGAGAAGAAAAAATCTCTCGCTGTGACCTTCAATTCCACTTCTAGATATATCGATGACGTTTTGTCTATTAACAATGATAGCTTTCATTCATATATCGATTTGATATATCCCTGTGAGCTCGAAATAAAGGACACCACAAAGTCGTCCACTTCTGTTTCATACTTAGATATTTAATTGAAAGTAGACATTAACGGCAAACTAACAACTCAACTGTATGACAAACGGGATGATTTCAGCTTCTCCATCGTCAACTTCCCATATTTATGTAGCAATATTCCATTATCACCTGCATATGGTGTTTATATATCTCAACTGATTCGATATGCAAGAGCTTGTTCTGGGTATAGTCAGTTTTTAAATCGAGGTAAGCTACTGACAAACAAGTTGATGGTACAGGGATTTCAACAGTCTCGATTGAAGTCAGCATTTCGCAAATTCTATGGTCGTTATAACGATCTAGTTCGTTAATACAACCTCGCATTGGGTCAAATGCTGTCTGACGTGTTTCATACCGATTGCTAAGCCGTTCTTGGCACACTGATTTTGACTGCGGATAACTCCGTTTACCTGATCAGGATATGGGGCTCACGGCGGGTGTGACCGGTCAACAGGGGATGCTTACTCCTCCTAGGCACCTGATCCCACCCCTGGTGTGTCCAGGGGTCCGTGTTTGCCCAACTATCTATTTTGTATTGCTTGTAGGAGTTATGAGATTGATCACTGTTCGTTATCTTCACCTTGCATTGTCTTCATATGATCATTCTTCATATCATATATTGGATTTCATTGCTGGTAAATGAAGGAAAATAGTCAAGTTCATTTATTGTAAATATAAATGTTATGTTACTATATCAAAGTTGTTTCTTTTAAACTTTACACTTTAACGAATGTTTATATTTTGTATATTTCGAAGTAAATAAAAGACCCATGAATTCCATCCTATTATTTTATTTGTATTGCTATTGTTCCTTTAAATAGGCCCGATGGGGTGGGTGTTTCGAATCCGTATTTAATTACACGAGGTGTATGTATTATAAAACATGTCACTATAATAAATTACTCACTTAATTACTTACAGAACGGGACTTCACGGGACCATAGTTATACCGTTGTGGGATAAACTACCTGTATGTTAGAGCTGAAAGCAGGTTTGAATACTATATCTTTCTTCCAATGACAGTGACTTCCAATAGATAGAATCAGTTGCAAAAATTCAATTTAAATCTTATATGTTGATGAAATGAAATTTTCGCAGTATTTCAGAACGAATATATATGTGCATTATCCGTATTCTGTGGAATCATTAGAATTCGTGGTTGCTCAGTTTTCGTGGAATTCGTGAGTATGCCTCATCCACGAATTTACATCCTCAACGAATAAAGAGAACTAGTATACACGAATTTTACACATATATAAATCCACGAAATTACGTCCCCACGAACCCGTAAAAATTCAGCAATCCACGAAAATTGGTCCCCAAGAATGTGAATGATTCTACAGTAATTGGCAATGAAAAACATAATTTGCTTCAGAGATCGATTTAGGTTTCCTATTGTCTGTGATTATCAAGAGTTACATGCACTGGGATTTAGTGATCGGCAATCAGAAGTTTAATTAGTCAATCTGTATAACGCTCCCTTTATTAGAAATTAATTTGAAACTAGAGTGTAGAAGATATTAGTTATACATGTATGTGATGGTTAAAATTATCTATACCTTGCAAGTTATATCTTTCCCGGTCATGATTTACGGTGTATTCTACCACCGTTATTGCAAAAATCAAAGGAATGCCGCTGTCATTATTTTGCGATATGCCTTCAATTCGCGATCCAAGTATCAGAAATTCGCCATTTTCCGAACATTTTGCCAATTGTTGTCATGGAGATTTCAACATATTTCCATTTTATAAAATGTACATGTATAATGAATGTCAAATTTCCAGAGCTACAAAGGAGGAATGCTTTATAAAATTGTTTAATCCCAAACTTGATAGAAAATAACTATGTAAAATTGAAACTGCATTTAACTCAACTCTGTAATTGATTTCCAAGTATTGTCCAATACCGTGTGTATTATACCGCTGCCAGTGTAATTTATTATGACGTCACAAAGGACAATTACTTATGTCGTGATATGTTGACGTTACTTGGCAATATTATTTCATTTTATAACTGTCTGAAGAGGCATTAAAGCCAAAAGCGCTAACAGTGAAATGTTATTCGAGTTTTGTGTTTCTTGACTTTTATTATTAGATATATATATATATATATATATATATATATATATATATATATATATATATATATATAATCTCATTTGAAAATAGGGGAAAGCAATAAACTCGTTAAATTGGCAGATAATGTTAATCCATGAATTATTTTCTTCCTGGCAATGATTCACGTTCGTAATCTCTGATATGCATTGACTTCGGAGGTCATAAATTCGGAAAAAGTAGTACTGCGTTAGTGTTATATTTGTAAATATGCTGGAAGTTGAAACTGACTGATTTTACTAGAAAAAGACGAAATAAAATGTAAATTTAAGCAAAACCCGAATTTTACATCGGCAATCAGAATGATCATTGCAATGATTTAAAGACCACGAAACTAATGCAGATTAAACAAAGATTTCCATAGGGCCCCGTGGCATTCAATTCATCCAATATGCCAATTATATTGAAAATTCCATTTGAAATGTGAAGATAACGAACAATGATCAATCTCATAAATGCTATAAGCAATTCAAAATAGAGAGTTTGGCAAACACAGACCCTTGGATTTACCAAAGGTGGGGTCAGGTGCCTTGGTGGAGTAAGCATTTTTCTGTTGACCGGTAATACCCGCCGTGAGCCCAATAGAAAAAGTTCATTTGAGTTGCACATTTCCGTCATTCTTACTTTTTTAACGTTTAGTACGTTGAGACGATGAAAAGTGAAGATAAGGAAGAGTGATCAATCTCATAACAATCTCATAACGATGCAATATTCCAAAACAAATAAAATGTATAGGCCTAGTTACCCACGTCAGTTTCCATTCTCGTGTTAAGAAATTGATGCATACTTGTATAGTTGAAAACACCCTCAGTTACAGCTTGTATTGTTTAACACCAAAGATTTGAAAAAACAACACATAAAGATATTTGTTTTAATCCACCATCGCCCATAGTATTCCCTTACGCCTTCCCATTGGAGATTCCAACCTTCTCTATTGAACGCCATGGCCAAAATTCTCAGTGGTTTATTTGTATGTATATGCTGTATTGCTGAAAAGCACACTGTGTATGGCAAACTATAGAAACTGAAATGATTTGACAATTTCGACAAATTATATACGGGTATTCAAGGGGTATTTTAATGGATGCTGACCTGTCTACCCAATACAAGGGGGAAACAGTGATTTTCTAATGCATATTTATGAAATATATTTAAAATGTTCAAGAATTACATCTCTGCCGTCTATAACATACTGTGATTGTAAAACTGGTATATTACATGGACAGCATCACTGATCCCATTGATATGAATTTGAAACTATTTGCTTTCATCTACAAGAGTGGTATAAAGATATCTACTTATTTTTGTACGTTAGCCAACAATGCAGATGGATGCCTTTTCATTCAGTAACATCTCATATATCTCTTCTTTTACTTACCGGTATTTCAAATTGTGCATCTTTTTAAAAATAAGTAATAGTTTTCTCCTGTAAAAAAATATTTTAGATCTGATGCGTATTTCGAAAACTATTAAGACTATTTACTACGTTTTGGGACAACACTCATATTAGGGGGATTATGTATTTCATGTTTTATTTGGAAAATGGGCATATACAGTTTGTATGATAGAATCACAGTATTACTCGTAGCAAGACTGGTCAAAATACAGGTTGAATTGGCAATTAAAATTTTTGTTTTCGTGTTGTGCACTGCAATATGTTGCCTTGTGTCGAGAGAAAACTGCACCCACTTCTCGCATACACAGGGACTTGTCTTCTGGATTGTAGAAAAAAAAGAGGAAATAAACGAAAATATGAATCCTCTGGAAAAACCCCTTTGAAGTTGTTCAGATAATTATGCCGACACGTTTCGGCAATTAATACATCGTTAAGATGACACCCCAATGCAAGTAATACCATATCAATACAAGGCGCGAGAGTCGCCATCTTAGAATAAATTCCCTCACCCAGTTCAACACCCGTTTCTGTACTATAAACAAACAATTTATTTAAATATCGTAGCAAAATTCGCTGCAGCGATGATTTTCCTAACTGATGAAGCACCTGTCGCCAGGTGACACACATTCCATCAAAGAAAAACACACACGATTTCAACTATTTTGAGGGCCCTCAAGTTATTAATGATATTAATTTCAACTTCGACTGTTCAGTCGAGCCATGACGCCTGGAGACCTATTTGTTTTATATCTTTATATATATCTTACAAAACTCAACAACTTTTATTCTACATATCTTATCCAAAGCTTCGTGAGAAAAAAGTGTATCATTGTAACAGAAATTCAATGGTTCAGGGGAGACATGTGGCCCACTGGCCCACAGGCCTATTTCTTGATATGGCTCGAAAGATCTCAACAAACTGCACAACGTTTGTTATATATGTCTAAACAAAATATTTACAAGTAAAGAGTTATTATTTAAAACGTGCTAAAACATTTGACACTTTTTAAAACTCCATTTTCGACCCCTACCGAGATTTCATACTAGGCACGTCCGGACATTTTGAAAACCCAGGTGCACAACTACAACATGTCGTCTAACATCACTGAAAATTTCAGCACTCTAGCTTTTATCATTGTTCAGATTTTGAAGCAAATCGACCAAGCCATCTCCGAGAAATCTTCTGCACAAAATCGGTAAGGAAAAAAAAAGAATAATAACTAGATGCGATCTCGTTGCGAGCAACGAATGTGTCTTCCGTCCAATTTTAGATGTGATGAGATAAGAATTTGACTGAGATTTTCATTTATAAATAATGATACAAATATATTGTCTAGACGTAAAATTTAGCTTCGGTAATGTTTTACAAATATTGATCATTTAAGTGTTATAAATTAAAGACTCTCTGCCCCTCTCGGCCACTAATTAAAGGGGTCAGCCTTTTTTTTTCGAGAAAATTTTTAATAATGTTATATACTGCGATACAAATTAGATTGATCAGGCGAGTCATGTCGCCCGGAGGCCTATTTTTGGATATCATTCTAGATATATCTCGCAAAACTGAACAAATTTTGTTCTACATGTCCTATCAAAATTTTCTTGAGAAAAAAGTTATTTATTGTGGCATTTATCATATTGTTAAGGCGAGTCATAAGGCCCTTCGACCTTTTTCTTGATATTGTTTGAAAGATCTTGCAAGTGGTCCCGTGTCTCTATCTATATTAATATAAAAGTTATAGGCTTAGATAATGATATTGCAGACTTTCATGGGCAATGACTATGGTTAAGGGTTTTCGTATCCCTTTGATTAATTTTTCTATGCAAGAGGGTTTTACTGTGAATTCATTAGCGAAGTTTTTGTGTCTCTATGACTTTCCATTAAGTAGGCGTAGCGATAACAAGGTTTTCAACGTGAGTCTCCGAAATTCACAGAAGGGTCAACGTTCAAAGTTATAATGCATACAATCAAAACTAATCAAGAAGTCAATACTTACCCATATAATATTTCACCGCTATCTTAGCAGGAAAGATAGTATAAAATGTGCTATTTTTTCCTCCTTTTTGATGACTCTGACCTTGACCTAATTTACAAGGTCAAAAGTCAACAATCCTATTTCAGCTGATCCCATCTTTCTACGACAAACCGTTCTCAAGTGCGACATGTTTTACGAATAAATCACAAAATATAAAAAGACATTAACTCCCTTTCGGGGACACCGAATCCCTTCATTTGAAATTCTTCGATTTTGCTAATTACCCTCTATGCTTTAGAAAAGGTTTCATCCTCCTGTCATGTACGGTCAAAACGTAGAAGAAATAACAATGATTTCTGCGAAAGGTCCAATAACTCCGTAAGGGGTCAAAGTTCAATTACGCAGGGTGAACTGTATTCGTTTCACAAGAAGTACTAGGTGATGGACTATAAAGTTTTTCGATAAGTTTTATGGCAAAACAAAATTTTACGGCAGGAAAATAATAAACAGAACAATATCAATAGGACTTTCCACAGGAAGGTTGAAAGCCTTAATAAGAAAAGTGAAAAAGAAACAATAGAATAGAAGGGTCTTCCGCTGAAGACGGAAAACCCTAATAATAATAATTAATCTTTCTTCCTAACAGATGTAAAATGCACTATTTCACAGAATCTATCTAAATCCTATTCATTGTACAAATAAAATCATTGGTGACGACAGAGTTTCATCAGTCAAATTTATTTTCACAACATTCACACTTCTGAGAGAGGGCTTCACATTGGTAAATACAGGGGAGGTATATGTTTGGTACGGAGATGGATAGACGGAATTAGAGAGATGCTGATATCCTGCATATTCCCCATAAGCATGCGAACTTGGATGCTAAAAGAAAAACTCTTCAGAAGATTTACTACTTGTATTGATGTAGGAGACGGTCGTCTTTGCTGGCCGGACAATTACTCGAACATGGTTTGTCTTTTTAAAGACTTTGATGCAGACAAATAACACAATGGCGATGAAAAAGATAGATCCTATAACACTGCCTACCACAGTCCCGGTAATCGTGCCTGCCGAATTTTCCCTGTAAGAAAAGAAAAGGAGATTAATTTATTTAATCAAAAAATTAAAGATACACAGACTATTGACAAAAGACAAAAACAAAAGTGAAATAAAAATATGGTAAATTAACAGCATAGTGATATATCGCTTTATTCCTTTATTAGAAAAAAAAAATGAAATTACTGGCATTTTTCTCCAGTAGAACAAAATCAAAGCAAGACTTATATTAACTATCGGAATAAGTCATACCCGACTAACGTATATATGTAACAGGATAATAGTAAAGCAAAAGAGAAAAAAACCCACTAAAATCCTTTTTAAAATGCGCACACATTAAAATATCTCACCCACTGTTGTAATAGTAATAGTAGTAGTAGTAGTAACAGTGGTATGCTGTGCGTCTATAATAGTATCTGTAGTAGCAGTAGCTGGCACACTTAACTGGACTCATATCTGAAACTTAAATAAACGCAATGTGTCTTAACGCCCATTAGAATTTCATTTGATTTTTTTTAAGTTGAATTTGAATTATGTTTCCGTGAAAAAAAAATGACCAAAATAATGATGCCAGTTTACAGGAGTTATTATACTTACTGATCAAGAGGAAAACTTTTAAAACCGAAAAACATATGTTATTCTTAATCTCGATAGCCATGTTTTTTTTTTTTTTACTTCTTCCGAAATTAACAAGTTCCGTTTGGTATGAATTAACAAGTTCCGTTTGGTATGAATAAGCTTTTGCAAATGTTCAGGTTCGTTCTATGTCTTCAGTATAAATAGTATACAACTTGTCGTCATTTTGATGTATATTTAAAAAAAATCAAACATAGACGTTTATGTTGTCAAAATGAATATTCATGATATAGACAAGGTATACGATACAACCCGTGAAATTGACCATAAAAACCATTCTCGTTCGTTTCTACACACCGCGATATTTCAAACCTGCATGTAACCATTGCGAATAATTTCAGTTATGACTCACTAAATACCCAGTTTTTTCCATTAGTTGATAATACTTACCACATCAATCCCTCCTATTACGAAAATATCTAAACCCAACAACAAAAGGAAGGTATAAAGAATTGCATCACCGTGTTTGTTTTATAGAAGTTCGTACCTGCGTTATCTAGCATTGTCAATGTTTTTTGGAAGTATATTATTGATTTCTACATTGAAGGAGATATATATCATCCAAATTAAAAAGAAAAAAGGATCATAGTGTTTGTTACTGGGATAAAATATAAGAAACTTGGCCTTTTGTACTTAAATTTACACACGATTTATTCACATTGTGTCGATTTGTCAACACAACATAAGCAACACGAATTAATCGCTACATCAAATGATGTTGCACTCATGTCTTCTAGCAATATAGATATAAAGTTTAATGGTAGTAGATTGGAAAAAATGACATTTTCACACTTTTAATTCATAAAAATCATTATGGAATTTTAAAGTTAAAACAAACCAAAAAAAATAAAAAAAAAAAAATTAGTAGTATGGTCATTTTTTTCCAAATCGCACATAAACCGCAAAAGTCTTTGATTTCCTCATTTTTTTTTCAAAATGTAAACTCAAAGTAAAACTGTACATTATACACGTATGGATTTATGTATAGCAGCGTAAATAGCGTGTATCCTCAATGAAGTAACAGGGTGTAAAAAGGTCGTTGTGTAGCGATTGGACTTTTGTTTGTGTTGTGTATTACTTGCACTCAATTGACACCTATGTCCTAGATTGTTCCAGAGTATGTTTGCTTTCTTTAGTAGAAAGATTACGTAATGGTTGCATCATTGTCTTTCAAGATTGTACTAGAAAAATCATTTTTTTTAATTATAGATACACTGGCACTCTAATGATAAGAAAAGCTCTGGTTAGACACTGTATAGGCATTTTCGGATTATTTTCATAAGTGGAAACTGGGATTTTGAAATTTACGTGTGTGTGTGTGTGTGTGTGTGTGTTGTTGTTGTTGTTGTTGTTGTTGTGATATTCATTGTTCAACTACCGTAAGTGAGTATTTTGCTATTGTTGCAATTTCTTTTCAATTGTTAATTGCGAATAAAGATTTTTAGTTGTTAGATTCCTCTGTCGGTACATCCTGGACAATTCTGACCCATAACAAAATTAGGGGTTCGTCCGGGATCAGAATACAATGCAAAAAATATTGCATTTCGTATTTCAATTTCATTTTTTTCTGAATTTATTGAATTGGATAGACAACAGAATTCGCCAAGTTTTTTGGTCACAT
Organism: Ostrea edulis; assembly: GCF_947568905.1. NCBI lineage: Eukaryota > Metazoa > Mollusca > Bivalvia > Ostreida > Ostreidae > Ostrea > Ostrea edulis. The sequence continues at coordinate 43,898,415 of NC_079170.1, forward strand.
ACTTTCTTGACTCGCAGAATGTTCAGCTGTTTGATGCCTTGAAAAGATGAATTGAAAATTTGAGCTCTATACTTAGGGTCAGAGATTAAATCTTCAATGAGTAAACACAATATCAAAGTTACGGTCACTAAAAGTCTTGTAGAATGAAATAGTTTTGAGTCATATGATATTCAAAAACAATCAGTCGAACCAGCAAAAACGATGGAATTTGAATTAGATTTAGAAAAAATAATATTAGAAAGAAAAATTGAAAGTGAAGAAATGAAGATTTAGAAAATAAAACTAGAAAATGAAAGAACTGCTGCTGAGTGAAATAAAGAAAAGGAAAGAGCGGAGATATAAAAGGAATGGGAAAGAACAGAGGAGAGAGAGAGAGAGAGAGAGAGAGAGAGAGAGAGAGAGAGAGAGAGATGAAAGTTTGGAAAGAGGAAAGGACAGGCAAGTGCAATATGAATTTGAGAGAGAACAAATGCTATTTTAAAAATTAGAAAAATCAAAATTACAACAGAAATATGAAACTGTACAAAAATTAATTTGATGCAGCTCAAAATATTTGATTAGTTCAGACATTTTAGGAAAAATCAGTTGATAAATATTTTCCTCAATTTGAAAAAAAAATTGCAGGTTTGGTCAACTTTGTTACAATGTGTTTTGATTGGCAGTGCGCCCGATGTTTATTTGGCACTGGCCATATTTGAGAGTTCAGTATATGACAAGGTCAAGACCGCTATATTAAAAGCTTATGAATGCCCAACGCGTATAGAAAAAAATTCAGAAAATACAGAAAATTTGACAATCAAACATATGTTGAATTTGCAAAAGAGAAAGAATATTTGTTTGATCAATTATTGAGATCAAATAGAATCAATGACAATTTCAATAACTTTCTTCAACTCATTTTAGTAGAGGAGTTTAGGGAATGTGTTCACCAAGATTTGAGAACATATATAGAAGATAATAATGTTATAACTCTTGAGGAAGCCTCGGTTATTTAAAATATTATACTTTCTCTTATAAGAAAAAATGGTAGCAAAATCTCAAGCTAGTAGTTCATCAAAGAGAGTAGACTCAGATAAAAAGAGTAGTTCAGAGTTTCAGTTTAGTCCTCACAATGGTTCTAAGTCCAGTTCAAGGTCAAACTGTTCCGAAGGTTCCTCTGGTGTAGGATCGCTTCCTCCTTGTAAGAGAAAATGCCATCTGGTTCGTGAATGGTTTAAGATTAAGAGAAACAAATGACCTTCCCAAGCCTCATGTTTTTAGAGCATTTAGAAATGATAGGAAAGCCTTTGTTTCGTTTTGTTCTCACACTCCTGTTGTGCAGGGTTCGAAGCTCAGTTCTTTTAATTCTATGGGGGATTATAAGCCCTTTTTATTTAAGGAATTTGTTTCACTCAATGGCTCAAGTGAAGTTAAATCTGATCAGAGTTTGGGAGATACTGGTGCTGCACAGACGTTGTTGTTAGAAAATGTTTTACTTTTGACTGTGCAGACTTCTAGTGGGTCAGTTTTATTACAGAATGTTGAGCTAGGCGTCATTGATGTTCCTTTACATATAATTGATCTGAAATCAGATGTAATTACGGGACCAGCTATCAGAGGTGTTCGACTTACTATTCCTATACAAGGCATTTGCTTGCTGTTAGCCAACGATTTAGCTGGTGGCAAAGGTATACCAGATCCTATAGTTTGTGAAAAAAACCACTCCAATGTCGCGTCCGATGAAGAAGACTTTACACAGCCTGTGCCCTAATGGATTTGACCAGAAGAAAAGAAGTCGAGGCTGACCATGTTCAACGCCTAAACACAGCTGGTCCATCCCATGAAATTGACTTCAGCCACACTTTCCTGTTTGACCTTGTTAGCAGTTCAAATGAAAACAGAAAGCCATGTAACAGTGATTGTCCATTGAAAGCCAGTGACGATGATGATTCCAATATACAGTTATACTAGGGCAAGGACACCCTTAGTAAAGAGCAGCTACTGTCCGAGCAAAATAAAGGTCCTGATATTATCCAACTAAGCAAGAAGACACTTCCTTCAGAAGAGGAAACAAAAGTTGAAGAACATTTCTATACCAACGATGGGGTCCTTATGCGAAAATGATGCGCCACCGGGTGAAGTATGGCGTGTCGCTCACCAGATGGTGGCCCCACTGATATATCGGGACATCATGGATTTGGTTCACGATACACTCACAACAGGTCATTTAGGAGTCAATAAGACTAACAAAATTTTGAATCATAGTTTTATTTGCCTAAGTTAAGAAAAGAGGGTTCTGAATTTTGCAAGTCTTGTTATGTTTGCCAGATAGTAGGTAAACCTAATCAGAAGATTTCATCTGTCCCAACTCATTATACCATTTGAAGAAGCATTTAGTTGAGTTTTAATGAATTTTGTGGGACTTTTGCCAAACACTATTTTAGGTAACCAGTATTTACTTACTATCATATGTACGTCAACTTGATTCCCTGAAGCTATACCCCTTAGGGATATTAAGGCAAATACCATAGTCAAGGCCCTTACCAAGTTTTTTTTTCAGTTTTCCAAGAGTGCCTAAGGCTATTCAGTCAGACCAAGATTCATATTTCATGTCAGGGTTGTTTCAACAGGTCATTCACATGTTAGGTGTTAAACAGTGTACGTCTACTGCTAATCGTTCCGATTTTCAGGGGCACTTAAACATTTCCATCAAACCCTTAAAACTATGATGAAAACATATTGTTACCAGCATGATAAAGACTGGGATAAATGGGTTCAGCTTGTTTCATATCCGCTAAGAGAAGCAGTTCAGGAGTCTCCGGGATTCAGTCCCTCTGAATTCGTCTTTGGTCATTCAGTTAGAGGTCCTTTGAAATTGTGGAAGGAAAAATGGTTGACTGAAACTAGTGGATTTTTTAATTTTTAAAATATGCATTTAGTTTTAAAAAGATACGTGATCATGATTGTGAATTAACACCAGAAAAATCTTAAGAGGTCTCAAGCCAAAATGAAAGTTTGGTATGACAAAGATGCTAGGGATATAGTTTTAAAGTAGGTGATAAGGTTTTTGTATTCTTGCCTGTTCCTTTTCAGGGTAGGCATTATGATCCTAATGAAATTGAAAGCAAGCTTAGTGATGTGAACTATGTAGTTAAGACACCTGACCGGCGTAAAGAATGAAAAATACTGAAAGTAATAATGGGAGTTGATTTTATGTAGATTTGCACCAGAAGCTTCTTGTATTGAGATTTATTCAACAGAAAAAACACGGAAGTACATTAAAATAAAAATATACGTATAAACGTATGTTGTGTGTCTATAATAATCAACGCGCAATTATTCATATCTACATATATGAAGTTAAAATAACGAATAATGATCAATTTCATAATCCTACACGTATATAGACACTGGTAAGTCAAGGAATTGTCTTGATTGTATTTTACTATCCCAACATATTATATACTGTACTCCTGAAATTGCTCAATTTTGTCAAAATATGTCACTATAATAATATTATAGCACAAGAACATGTTTGAAAAACTCCACACTTAACTTAGTAATTCTTGGGTTTAAGCTAACTTTTGATGATTTTTTTACAAATCCTCTTACAGATTGACATGACTTATACAACTAAAAAAAGTTTTTATTGCTTAAAGTACAAGAAATTGTTCAGTAGCTTGCCTCCTCGATTTAAAAACCGACCATACGCAGAACAATCTGTTGCATATCGAAGTAATGTACCCTTGAGAACGTCATGTTAAAACCATAAAGATTTAACCACCTATAATACTAATAATATGAAAGTCTAAAAAGATGTGTTTTTAAATGTTTTTTTAAAAGTGTTCAAATTCTGACAACGGTGGATGTTTACAAAGTGTAGCTGCTGCAACATCCAAACACTTGATTCCATATGTGGAGGTTCAACATCTAGGTCCAACTAATGTCAGTGAATTTTCAGATCGTGTGGAACGATTTGGTTGGTAAACAGTGATCACCTATTCCAAGTATCTTGGTGCCATCTTATGAATCACCTTATATGAGTAGAGAATAATTTTGTATTGGATGTGCCTGTCAAAGAAATCAGCACTGGAGTTATGTGATCACTTCTCTTGGTACGAGTGATGATTCGTGCTGCCACATTCTGTATCCGCTGCAGTTTTGCCAGGTCGGTTGTTTTAACTCTGTGATGAGCGACCTGGCATGGCACTAAAGCAAATATATGTTCTACATACATCTCATTTAGACATTTGCTATTAGAGTATGAAATCTTATATTCTCACCCAGTTCATACAATTTTCAGATTATTAAACTCCAAAACATGTGTAAATTATCAGCATATATTTTGATAACTTTGCACGAAACATAAATGCATGAAATGCAAATATAAACACCAAACAGAAATGTTTAGTTTTAAACTGTTTATGAAAAAGGAAATAAAGGGGACCACAACGTTTGCTAATGGAGTATTCTATGGTTAATAATGATATATTTACATTTCCAACTATTTTCTTTGTGGCAATCCTTTCAAGCTCCAACATGTTACTTTCCTCACATATACTGTAAGTACAATACGAAAGTTACAGTTTTTAACAGACTTACAAATTCCGTAATTTCGTGATTCCTCCTTAAAATGATTCAAATTGAAAAGAAAAATGATTATAATATCAACAATTAAATCCCATTCCCAACAGATATAAATTTCACTATTCCACAGAATGTATAACAAATGATATTTATCGTGTAAATAAAATCATTGGTGAGGACAGAATTTCATGTGTAATATTCATTTTACCGTGCAAAATTCACACTTCTTCTTAGACGGGTATTTTACATTGGTGTAGTGGGAGTGGATACTTGAGGGTTTCCTTGGTACGGGGGTAGATAGGTGTGATTAGGGGCGGCTGGTATCCCACATATCCTCCATGAGCATGTTGCTCTGAAAAAAAAAGGAATGCATTGTAATGAATGTGACCAATGAATTAAGATATTTAAAACCTTAATGTGGTTACATGTTAAGGATGAATTCTAAAAGATAGAAACAACTTCTAGGAGACCGTTGGCTGCGTTGGCTGGACAATCGTTGGCTGTGCTGACTCTGCTGGACGGACAATCACTTGGCCATATTTTGTCGTTTTATGGATTTTGACACAGAGAATTGTCACGATGGACACGAAAATGGTCAATCCCAAAACACTGCCGACCACATTCCCGGCAATAATCCCCGACTTATTGCCACCGTAATGACAGGAAAGAGAATGTTACAAACATAGACAAAAACGATGTCCGCAGTGTCTCCGCTGGCATTTTTAGAGATAAATCACATGTATGCTCTCAACAATAACAGTGACAATACTTGCCAGTGAAAACCATTAAATAAATAAATAAAATATATACAGTGTCTTATATAAAACAAATTATATAAGACACTCTAGCACTTTACAAGGGTAGGGGTGAGGAATGCAACAATAAAAAACAAACAATTAAATGACAGTATAACATTAAATCTTACATTCATAAAACTATCAAAATAAAACATTACCAGTACGATCAATAGTTAAAGTTTTTTGGTAGAACACAATGCTAAGTATCTAAGGTAAGGTGTATATAACGAACAGTGATTAATCTCATAACTCCTATAAGCAATACAAAATAGATAGTTTGGCAAACACAGACCCCTGGACACGACAGAGGTGGAATCAGGTGCCTAGGAGGAGTAGGCATCCCCTGTTGACCGGTCACGCCCACGGTGAGCCCTATATCCTGATCAGGTAAACGGAGTTATCCGCAGTCAAAATCAAAATAAGTATTCTAAAATGTTAACTCAAAAGCTGAAACAGTGTTGGCATAAATGTTGTAGGCAAAAACTAATAAATACACATAAAACAGAATCACCGATCACACATTAAAACCAAGACGAAATCGGTGGTTTCTTTCAATTGATTCTAAATGTCGAATTTATTTACATTTTTAAGTCCAACTATTCCAGATGTCAACATTTAACTCGAAATTAAGAAGATAAAAACAATCCTCAAAAACAAAACCCACCGGCAAACCAATAGTGTACATGTTGAGATAGATGCTGTCGATGCTGTCGTAAGACAGTGATACACCAGCACGTATGTATACCCTTTACCTTCATTATTCTAGCTGCATATGTCAAGATACATTGCGTATTCTGTTGTCCTGTGGTTATTTAAAGAAAAAACTATTTCACAATTTCTTAAATACAGCTGAAACATTATAGGTGATGGTCCATAAACCGTATATATACCTGTTGCACGGACTATTCTGATGGGCATGTGTCCCTTACTCATCCCAACACCTTCAGTTTTTGATCGTTCAAATATGTTTCGAATCGCCCTCATTCCAAACCTTAAAGCAAATATTGTCTTTTTGTACATGATATAATGCACTGGGCACCAGACTTTCGTTTGTCTTTATTCCATCTCATTTGCTCATCAATGTGAAAAAGAAAATCTGAAAACCTGTTGCACATCTTAAAGTCGCCATCATCCATCTCCCGGAAGATGATTTGGCTTGTGCATAAAATGTAAGAGGAATTCTGGGAACCAAATTGTGCCTCGTGGTGAAAAACAAAATCGTGAAAAATTAGATATTTTCAGGACAGAATGCTTCAAATACTTTCCAAACGATGATTCGACCACTGCGTAAAATAAAAGAGGAGTGACCGGGAGAACGTTTTTTGTAGAAACGTGTCGTTTTCAACCCCTGGTTGGTCCCCAGGATAAATTAAACGTTTCAAAACTACAGGACACCACTTATCATATCGAAAGATTAATTGATTACTTCTTACCCGAATGTTCTATAGAATGTGCGGATATAAATATCGCACCCATGGATTTCAGTTTAACCGTTGTTTTAGGAGTAGTAATAAGAGCAGGATTGTTAAATAGTGGAATGATAGTAATTAAACTAGGAGTAGTAGTAGCTGGTACACTTAAATGTATTCACATTTGAAATAAAAGTACCTAAACTGAAACCAGAGCAATGTACCGTAACGGCTTGTAGAATATGTGCTTCAGATTTAAAAGTTGAATTTTATTTGTAGTCCTATTGCTGTGATCCATTGTTGCATCAAGAAAAATACTACGATGAATGTAAGCTTTTGCGAGTTTAATGGTATCCTGGCCAAGTCACCATAAGGTGGAGGTAATGCTTGAGTTTGATGGAGACAAGCATGGGACAGTAAATTTATTTGCGTTGAATGTAAATCTTCACTGCATTGGGTAGCTGTAGACTGCGTCTAGAAGGGTTTGAAGTCCCCATGGTGACAAAGCTACATGGGTAGATTATATTCCATAACTGGATTAGATCGGGAGCTGGTGTTTTATTTTGAAGTTCCTGTATAAGATTGCTTAGAAAACACTAGATACAGAAAGGCTGAAAGAACACCACTTAGTCTTACTCCTTGAGAAATGGAAAACCAGTAAGAATTCGTCTGGTTCACGGCAACTGAACAGAAAATGATCGTGTAGCAATCGTCAGTGAGAGTCCATACAAATCCTATCACACCGAGATAGCGTAAAGTGAGTGTGGGGCCGTGCCTCCAAACAATATCAAAAGTATTTTGCGACTACTATGTTCTTAGTTATGGAAGATATTTTCTTGAAAATTTAATGAAGCTGTAATGGATCTGAGTCTTGTTTGGAAGCCGTCTGGCTTTGGAAATTGGATGGATGGTAGTATATGATGACGAGTATATGGTTTCGAATCATCAGTATTTTCTCAATTAATTTCATAAGACATGAAAGAAGTGCGATTGGTCAATAGCTGTCAGGTGATTTTTTTTTGAATTTGTTATTTTTCTTCTAGATAGGTACTATAAGATCCTTTTCCCAGATAGCTGGGTTTTTAACAATCTTTATTACTGACTTGAAAAAGTGCGAGATACATGTGGAAAGTGAGGGTCCTCCATATATAAGATGTCCATTTCGAATACGATCCAGTCCTGGTGCCTTTCTGCGTTTAAGCTCCTTCATAAGGTTAGATAGACTCTTTCCCAATACCCAAAGACGAAAACGCAGTCACGGACATCGTTCATATAAAAGACCAAGTATAAATGATGTCACGTTTGATTCACTTTTGCCTCACGTCAACAGACAATTGGGTCCACATCATATTCGTACAAAACTTTACTCTATTCCATTGAGGGTTTTACATACGTTATTTGAAGAAGCTATGACTAGTCTATACTTGGATTTTTCAACACCTGAATATAGACTGAACTCTGTGATTATGGATGTTGCCTACCAGAGGCTCTATAAACCAGCACGGACCATGGATGCTATTTCTTCCAAATCATGCCGTCAGTTCCTTAAGCTCAAATTTACAAAGAAAGGAATAGATGCCGTCAACATAAGCAACATTCTTCGTCATAAAAGGGTTCAGTCGTGTATTCCAACTTATTTCAAGTTCAAGTCTACTCCCTGTATTTCCTACAGCTATACTTCTACTATTGCATCCAAACTTTTTAATTATAAACAAACTTTGCAGTGCTTAGATATAGACCATCTTATACGTAATCCACCAACATGTTTTTGTTCTTCATCTTCTTTCAACTACAGTCCAGCTGGACATGTCATTACTGGTGATGTTGATATAGTTGAAAATGAGGACCTCAAATCATTTATTCTTAAAGGTCCTAAATACAGAGAACCTCGGTCTTTTAATTGGCGACAGAACTTCATCTCTATTATGAGTTCTGTCGAAGATTATGCCAGACGATGGGCTAAATATGTAAAAGAAGAACTTGATACATTGTCAGAATGGGTTAAAAGCATAAGAGGGATATTAAAATCCCGCATTAGACACATGAAAACAAAAGTACGTACCATCTATCTTTCTGTGTTTAGTAAACCAGAAGTGATAAAAGAATTAGATAGGTTACATGAGGAATATGTTTTGGTTCCAGCTGACAAAGCTAGTAACAACATTGTCTTTGTTTGTAAAAAACTTCAAACTTACTGTGCGACTACATATGCCAGAAGTGGTGTTAATCAAATGTGGATTCTAAAAAATCCTAAAGAACTTTTAGTAAACTTGAAATCACAGAATTTTTCTCAAATCAATAGCATTAAAACCCATGATTTTTCAACACTGTACACGACCATTCCTCACGATAAATTAAAGACTAGACTTTTTGACATCATAAACAGTTGCTTCTTTAACAAAAACGGAAAACGGAAATACTCATATCTAGTGATCAGTCATTCAAAAACTTACTTTGTTAAACACCACTCTGATTCCACGCACAAGTACTCTGAAGTTGAAATAAAAAATATGCTAGAGTTCCTCATTGACAATATCTTCGTGGTCTTTGGTGATCAGGTCTTCCAACAGTCTGTTGGAATTCCCATGGGCACGAATTGTGCTACTTTGTTAGATGACCTGTTTTTATATTCATATGAAGCAGAATTTATTCAAAAACTTCTACGTGAGAAGAAAAAATCTCTCGATGTGACCTTCAATTCGACTTTTAGATATATCGATGACGTTTTGTCTATTAACAATGATAGCTTTCATTCATATGTCGATTTGATATATCCCTGTGAGCTCGAAATAAAGGACACCACAGAGTCGTCCACTTCTGCTTCATACTTAGATATTTTATTGAAAGTAGACATCAACGGCAAACTGACAACTCAACTGTATGACAAACGGGATGATTTCAGCTTCTCCATCGTCAATTTCCCACATTTATGTAGCAATATTCCATTATCACCTGCATATGGTGTTTATATATCTCAACTGATTCGATATGCAAGAGCTTGTTCTGGGTATAGTAAGTTTTTAAATCGAGGTAAGCTACTGACAAACAAGTTGATGGTACAGGGATTTCAACAGTCTCGATTGAAGTCAGCATTTCGCAAATTCTACGGTCGTTATCACGATCTAGTTCGTCAATACAACCTCGCATTGGGTCACATGCTGTCTGACGTGTTTCATACCGATTGTTAAGCCGTTCTTGACACACTGATTTGACTGCGAATAATTCCGTTTACCTGATCAGGATATGGGGCTCACGGCGGGTGTGACCGGTCATCAGGGGATGCTTACTCCTCCTAGGCACCTGATCCCACCTCTGGTGTGTCCAGGGGTCCGTGTTTGCCCAACTATCTATTTTGTATTGCTTGTAGGAGTTATGAGATTGATCACTGTTCGTTATCTTCACCTTACATACCTTAGTTGAGGATATTTCTCCCGGAAACGTAGAATATGAATGGAGATTAGTTTATTTCTTGAGTTAAACAAGGTGAAAAAACTCTGATTAAACGTCTTTGCATTCAGTTGGGTTGTACACTCGTTCAAAGTAACTTGCAAAACAATTTACACTGCAGTTAGGATTGTCGATCAGTTTTCTGTCAAGTTCGATGTCTAAAGACGATTCAATCTTTGCTGAAAGAGTAAAAAAGGGATGCAGCAGTGCATAACATATGGTACAAATAAGTGCAGAAACGATCAATGTCATCAACAGACCTAAGCTTTCTTTAGAATAGAACATTTGTTTCATTGTTCATTGTCGTCCACTTCTACTTCACACTTAGATATTCTATTGAAATTAGATATTAACGACAATCTAGGTGTCCAGGTAGCGCAGAGGTAGCGCTCTCGCTTCTCACCGCTGCAACCCGAGCTCGATCCCCGTGATTGGCAGTGGTTGTATGTGAGAGGGTATGGTGGTTGCCCGCTCAGACACATGGTTTTCCTCCGGGTACTCCGGTTTCCTCCCAGATACATGACCCCCAGAGCAAACATCCGTGCATCAAAGGACCCTATTGGAAATAAGCTTTCGGGCTTTCATTGGTTGTCCTTCGTATTTATATATGTATGTTTGTTTGTATGTATGTATATACTGAATAAACATGTATTTAGCAACTCAACTTTATGATAAACGGGATGATTTCAGCTTCTCCATCGGCAACTTTCCATACGAGGGCTGTTCAATATGTAATGTGTATTGTACGACTTCCCCAAAGCATTCGATTCAGATAGTGAAATGAACATAATACATAATTTCAATCTCTGAATTAATCTATGAAATGCGTCACAGTACACTGATTTAGGTAGACCTCTGAGGCACTGACTGTTGACTGAGTCGAAGGCCTGTCGGGACTTTTAACGACGACCAGATAAGAACTTTATAAGTTTTGGAAAAAGGAAAAAGTCGCAAGGGGCTAGATCTTGAGAGTATGATGGGTGTTGCAAGAGGGTAACATTCTCGGATCTAAAAATTGCCCCACAAGCTCAGATGTATGCGATAGAGCATTATCATGAAGTAGACGAACATGCCTAAATCCTGACACAGGGTGTCGTTTATGATAATATTTCCTGAGCTTTTTTAGTATAGCATCTCGGTAATACAGACCTGTGATACGTTTGACCTTTGGCACCGGAATTTGTACGGCTATACCATCACATGAGAAGAATATGGAATAAAGAACCTTCTTTGTGCTTATAGGGTTGTTTGGCAACTACAGGCCTTCTACCATGTTTAGTTAGCCATATTTGTTTCCAATTTTTCTGACTGGTTCGAAATAGTGAACCAATGTTTCATCACCAGTAACAATGCTTGAAAATTGTCTTTTGTACTTGTAGCCGTTTTTTTTTTTTTTTTTTTTTTGGTCATCTGTCAATATAGGCGGTATCCATCTGGCAGATTTTTTGTACTTTCAAACTACGCGTCAAAATGAAAGGCACCCTTTGCAAACTTTTATATAAGATCTAGTTTCGTCAACATTCTCAACCCGTTTCCCAACTATTTTTACAACAGTGTTCAACGACTGGCTCTATTGAAATGACTACAAGTTTAAAATCATGTGTAGCTGAAGGCTCGTGTTTATACTGTTGGAAAGGTATTTAAAAGAGCTATTCATGAGTATCACCATCCATGAAATCGTGCAAAGCACTATTGCGCTGTGGTACAATGCACATTACATATCAAACAGTCCTAGTATTTATGAAGAAATCTTCCATCATCACCTGCATACGATGTTCATATCTCTCAACTGATTCGATACGCAAAAGCTTGGTCTGTGTATGGTCAGTTTTTAAATCGAAACAGGCTACTGAAAAACAAGTTGATAGTGCAGGGATTGCAACAGTCTCGTTTAAAGTCAGCATTTCGCAAATTATATGGTCGATATAACGATTTAGTTTGCCAATACAACCTATCATTGGGTTAAATGCTGTCTGACGTGTTTCAAAGCGATTGTTAGACCGTTTTTGCCATATTGATTTTGACTATGGATGACTCCGTTTACTTGATCAAGATATAGGGCTCACGGCGGGTGTGTGCGGTCGACAGGTGATGCTTATTTTTCTTATGCACCTGACCCCACCTCTGGTATATCCAAAGGTTCATGTTTGCCCAACTTTCTATTTTGTGTTGATTAAAGGGGATATGAAATTGATCACTGTTCGTCATCTTTTCCTTTCATACAGTTCATAATTTTGTAGTTTGCTTACAACTGCTTTTGTCACGCTGGCAAAAAATTATTTAATTTTTATGAAATATTTACCTTCTATTACTAAGTAGTCCTTATAATGTGCATGATCAACGCCTATTACAGCAATACAATGGTTAGAACATTTACCTTCTACTATTATTCCGTGGAGATCCGGCTTAAAATGCCTCCTCGGTACCGCTTGCTGTTTGGAAGAGGCAACTATATGGGAAGGTCCTTCAAATGAGACCATAAAACCCAAGTTACCATGTTATAGCTTGTGTGGCACTATAAAGATTCCTCTCTACTGAAAGGTTGTAAGCGCAGAGCATAAGCATGAATTTTGCAACCCTTTGTCTGCAATTGTGACGTCTCCATTCGCGATAGGGTCGTTATACATAATACCACTACTTCACCTTCTACTATTTAGACTATTACCACATTAACAACCAATATGTACTCCATATATTTGTAGATTTGATGCAACAGCAACATTAGCGTACTTGCCTGTCGCCATCTTAGACTATGGTAACGTACTTTACCCTAGTTCGTTTTTCACAGTGGTATTGCCACATCACCTTGAGTGCACAAGTGAATAAACGATGCATCTGAAAGATTTAATTCAATGTAGCATAATTGAATACCCCTATCTTATGGTAAATACTTACCGAGTATATACATAACGAGTTTGGGTGTTGGCGTTTGACCTAGATACCAATGATACAAACAGAATCTTTATCTGGTATTCCCGACACTGTAAACTGCAAGTCTCTCTTATACATAACCCTACCCCCCCCCCCGTTTACCTACAAAGCTTGAGTAAAGTATGTTAAAGTTTTGACAACGACCTGGCTCTATATGGACATACTTTGAATAATTTGAACTAATCGTATCTAAGTATTGCATTCTGGTTAAGTTTATGTTCAAATACACTGTAGAATGGCAATATCACAATTGACATTGTCCAGAATTTTTGATAAACATATGCACGATGACATAATGCCATGTACATATTTACATTATAATTCTATTCCTGTTGCAGTTCCTAGCCGATCAATATCCATACGTGCATTGTTTACAACCGCATCGCATTCATGAGGAAATGGCTAACAATACAATTGGTAACAATATCAAAAACATCAGAAATGTAAAACAAAATCATTAATTTGATGGACAAATGAGATAGAAAGCCAAAGATGAAACATTAACTCCTGAGACAGTCATGGGTATTGGAGTAAGGAGATATACTGTTTTGTCAAAGTATTAGGGGTTTTACTTGGAAAATGGGCATATATGATGGAAATACAGTAGTATCTATAGTAAGGCTAGTCAACATACAGGTTGAATTGGCAATTAAAATTTTCATTTTCGTGTATGCGCTACTCACAGCCGCCATGTCACACACGTATTAATATTCAAATTGATGACCATGAATGTGATTGATATACCTTAGCGACGAAAACATTGGGATAAAATATCCACGAACGCTATTTCAAGCGCACCCGTTCGTAGGCTTCTTGGGAAGTTACCTCAACTCGCCCCCTCCTCCCTTCACATGCACATTCACCAGGTCGCAATTTTATCGTAGTATCGTCGACTGCCCTATTTCAGTGACTGGTCAGAATCGGTGACCTTTTGTTTACGTGAGCGCGTTGTCGTTTCTGGGTGTTCATTTCGTCATCAATTTCGCCTTAGTGTTTGCAAACATTTTTTTTTCCAAAATGAACCACTAGAAGGAGAGTATGCAAGAAAATAACACATGCACCCCAAAAATAAGCCCATTTGCTTATTACCTTTTGAAGCAAAACTTCAAATTGATATAACGTATACCAAAAGTCTAGAAAGCTACACTATGTTATTTTATTCATTTACGTTTAGTTGCACATTCCTCCTGTATATATACGTTTTAACAGTAACAAACTTTTGACAAGCCTATATTAACAATGGTCACCGAAATAGGTGACGTCACCGTTTTAGGACCACAAAGTGACATGTTTTTTGTTACGGACATATATTCAATTAACGTATCAATAAATTTGGAATTTTAGGATGAAAGCAAAGGGATTTAATTACGTTAAAGGTAGGTTTGCAATTTATTTATCTAATCCTAGTGATTATTGAGAAAATCGCGGTTTATCATTAAGGTCACCGAAACTGGTCAGTCGTCGATATAAATTGGCGAATATTAAATAAGATTGATGATGTATTGATAAAACATGTAGCCAGAATAAAAACATCAAGCAATACTAAAGTTACATGTAATTACCACGTGGGCCCGTGTGACCTTCGTAACAGTTTCCGTTTTCCGTAACATCGTGAGTCTGTGTATATCCAACCTTAAAATGACTCAATTTGAAAACACACAAATAATAATTATAATCAAATACACAAAATTATAATAAAGATAATAAAATTCCTTATACAGCAGATATGAGTTGCACTATTTCACATAATCTATCTAAAAAGCTATTTATTGTACAAATATGATCATTCGTGACGGCAAAATTTCACATGGTAGATTTATTTTCACAACTCAACATTTCACATTTCTTAGAGGAGGTTCACATTGGTTTATGTAGTGATAGTGGATATTTAAGGGTTTCCTTGGCATGGAGATGGATATATATAGGAGGGGGTTATCCCACATATCCTCCATAAGCATGTAAAACATGGGTGCTAAAAGAGGAACTCTGGAGTAGATTGACTGCTTGTATCACTGTAGAAGATCACTGCCTGCGCTGGCCGGACAATCACTCGACCACGGTTCGTCTTTTTAAAGACTTTGACGCACACAAATATCATAATAGACACGAAAAGGATAGATCCTACAACACTGCCGATCACAATACCGGCAATCGTGCCTGCCGTCTTCTCCCTGTAGGAGAAAGAAATTATATTAATTGATTCAATAAAAAAAAAAAATACACACACATGTTTGACAAAAGAAAACAAATGATGATTCAACAGCGTGGTAAAATGTCCCTTTATGCACTTATATAAAAAATAAATAAAAATCATACAGTGGAACAAAATCATTGCAAGACCCCCCCCCCCGCCCCCTCCAAAAAATATGGAAATCTGTCGTAACTGGTAAAAGAATATATATTTATACCAGGTTAATAATGATTAAAAAAACCCACACATACACACAGAGAATCCTTTAAACAAAAGGCACACACATTAAGATAGCTCACCTACTGTTGTAGTTGTAGTAGTTGTAGTAGTAACAGTAGTAGCTTGCATGTCTATACTAGTAATTGTAGTCGGTGTAGCAGTAGCTGGCACACTAAACTGCAATCAAATCTACAATAAAAATCAACACAATCGTACAACATGGTAGCATATATTCTAATGGGCGTTAAAACGTCCGTTAGAATGTATGCTTTAGTTTTAGAAATTAAGATTGGATTATATTTCATTGAACAAAACAAATGTTCAAAATAAAGTCGGCAGTTAGCATATATCATGTTACTTACTGGTCAAGAAAAATACATTCATAACCAAAAAAAATCGGGGTTTTTTTTCATCTCGATACCCATGCTTTTTCTTCCGAAATTAACAAGTTCCGTTTGGTATGACTAGGCTTTTGGAACTGTTCGAGTTTGTCGTACGTCTTCAGTATACATGGTATTTAAATTGTGGTCATTTTGATATTCAAACAAAAAATCACCCATCGACGTTAATTTCAAAATGAATATTCATAATTTAGACACCGTGTATGCTACATGTACAACCAACGTTCATTCATTATTTACCGCATTCCATCGACGGAAAGTTAATCCTCTCTGTATTAAACTGTTGCGGGTTTTTTTTCACTACTTGGCTTGGGGGGGGGGGGGGTATTTTTGCTTTGTGTTTTGATTTGGTTTTTCCCTTTTCTTTCGTATTATTACTATTACATTGTTCTACATACTTAAATCTCAGAAAGGCATGTCGTGCTAGTATAGGTTGTAACACCACATTATCAAATTCATCATGTATTATTTTTTTTATCAACGAAATGCCCTAGAGAAACCGCCAAATTTATACAGTCAGGTTATATTTACAAACTGTCTTTGATAAACAGAAAACGCTAGGCGTAATTATTGTATTTGTATTGCTATTATTCCTTTAAATAGGTCCGATGGGGCGGGTGTTTTGAATCCGTATTCAAATACACGAGATGTATGTATGATAAAACATGTCACTATTATAAATTACTCACTTAATTACTTACTTACATAACGGGACTTCAAGGGGTCATAGTTATACCGCTGTTGGGAAAACTACCTGTATGTTATAACTGAAAGCAGGTTTGAATACTATATTTTTCCTCCAATGACAGTTACTTCGAGTAGATAGAATCAGGTTGAAAAATACAATTTAAATCTTATATGTTTATGAAATGAAATTTTCGCAGTATTTCAGAACGAATATATATATATATATATATATATATATATATATATATATATATATATATACTGATAGAAGAATGCAAAATAAGTCAGATTGAAAAGAAGTTCATCTGATAGGAAAATACAAAAACAAGCTGCGTCAAAGTAAGATAGTTCGAGTTTCACAAATAGTTGTGGATATAAGTAATCCCTATTTTTTTCAAAAACCCATAACATCACACGAGGATCGATTTACCTTCAATATGAAAAAGAAAATTTTTTAAAAGTATCACTTATCGAATTTATTGTTGTATTGCAAAACAGAAGTGTCGGTGAGATGTGTATGAATTTTCTCATAATCAGTTATTCCATATGAAGGTATATCGCATATATATATATATATATATATATATATATATATATATATATATATATATACATGTATATGTGTGTGTGTGTGTGTGTGTTATCCGTATAATCGACAATGAAAAACATAATTTGCTTCAGAGATTGAGGCAGTGCGATTAAAGTTTTTTATTGTCTGTGATTATCATGAGTTACATGCACTGGGATTTAGAAAGTTTAATTAGTCAATCTGTATAACGCTCCCTCTATTAGAAATTCATTTGAAACTAGAGTGTAGAAAATATTAGTTATATGTGATAGTCAAAAAGATCTATACCTTGAAAGTTCTAACTTTCAAGGTCATGATTTACGGTGTATTCTACCACGGTTATTGCAAAGATCAAAGGAATGCTGCGGTCATTCTTCTGCGATATACCTTCATATGGAATAACTGATTATGAGAAAATTCATACACATCTCACCGACACTTCTGTTTTGCAATACAACAATAAAGTCGATAAGTGATACTTTTAAAAATTCTTCTTTTTCATATTGAAGGTAAATCGATCCTCGTGTGATGTTATGGGTTTTTGAAAAAAATAGGGATTACTTATATCCACAACTATTTGAGAAACTCGAACTATCTTTCTTTGACGCAGCTTGTTTTTGTATCTTCCTATCAGATGAACTTCTATACAATTTGACTTATTTTGCATTCTTCTATCAATTAAACTTGTAGACAACATGGGATTTGGAGTGAGGTTTAGTCATTTATTCTTGAACGAATCACTAATTGAAACAAAGTAAAGGCTGGGATAAGATTATGCAAGAACATGTAATATCATAAAATTTGCGTTACATAATTGCAAAATAGAGACGACTAGAAATGAAGTATTATCCCAGCCAATGATACAATTATTGTATACATAACTTACAATATTTACAAATATATCTTTCAGAGGAATTGTATTCACTGGATAAGATAAAAAAATGTAAACTATCGATAATGAAAAAAATTATATTTCCCATAGATAATCAATTATTGATAATGCAAAAATGTTGTCAAGGGCAATAACTCCTAAGCTGGTACTCGTATTTCCTCCCCTGTATGTCTATCAAACAACGACTTCCATAATATCCACTATTAATTTTACACATTTACATATAACTTATTCCAAAACTCTTACGTGAAATGAAAAACTCTCTTGCGGTGGCCTTCAATTTGACATATAGATATATCGACGACGTTTTATCTTTTAACAATAAGGATTTTCATTCATGTGTTGATTCGATATATTCCTGTGAAATCGAAATAAAAGACACCTTAGAGTCGTCAACATTTCCTTCATACTTAGATACTTCATTAAAGGTAGACGTTAACGGCAAACTAACAACTCAACTTTATGACAAACAGGATGATCTCATCTTCTCCATCGTCAACTTCCCATATTTATATCGAAGTATTCCATTATCACCTGCATATGGTGTTTATATCTCCCAACTGATTCGTTACACTAATCCTTGTTCTGCGTATAGTCAGTTTTTTAAAACAAGGCAGTCTACTGAAAGGTGACGATAACGAACAGTGATCAATCTTATAACTCCTGTAAGCAATACAAAATACATGTAGCTGTGTCGGAACCCTGTACCATCCACGTGCTTGTCAGTAGCCTGCTTTGATATAAAAACCATAAGCAGAACAAGCTCTTGTATATCGAATCAGTTGAGAGATATAAACATCATGTGCAGGTGATAATGGAATATTGCTACATAAATATGGTAGTTGACGATAGGAGAAGCTGAAATCATCCCTTTTTGACAAACAAATTGATGCTGCAGGGGTTTCAACCGTCTTGTTTAAAGTCAGCATTTCGCAAATTCAATAATGATCTAGTTTGCCAATACAACCGATCATTGGGTCAAATGCTGTCTAACGTGTTTTATACTGATTGTTAGGCCGTTCTTGGCACACTGAGTTTGACTCTGGATTCCTCCATCTACCTAATCAAGATATAGGGCTCACGGCAGATGTGATCGGTCTACTGGAGATGCGTACCCCCCCTAGGCATCTGATCCCACCACTTGTATATTCAGGGGTCCGTGTTTGCCCAGCTCTTAATTTTGTATTCCGTATAGGAATTATGAGATTTATCACTGTTCGTTATCTTCACCTTTCATAAGGGAGATAAATCGTCACCTTGTCTTATTCCAACATTGCACGTGGAAAGTTTATTTTGATATTCGTTTTAATCATTGATTTAATCCCGATGTTCATATTTATATATGTAAAATGTTTCACATTAATTTCTTTTACAATCAACTTGTTCCACAGACAGATCAACAAACCAAGAATTTCTTGTTTCTGTTTATGAATTTGTGTCAAAAAAGTTGTAAAGTAGGGACATGTTCTAATGTTGAATACCTTTTCTTAACTTGACTTGGTGTTCCTTGATTCTAGAATAACTTCTAATAAGAGTGTATAAATCGCCAGGACAACTGTAATTTTATATACATATATAGAGAAGAGTGTATAAATCGCCAGGACAACTGTAATTTTATATACATATATAGAGAGGAGTGTATAAATCGCTAGGACAACTGTAATTTTATATGCATATGCATGTATACATAGAGAAAACGCATATATCGCCAGGATAATTATAATTTTATAGGGAGAAAGTGCATATCGCCAGGATAACGGGGCACCCCTCTAACATTGATAATTTAACTTCCATTTGGTTAAAATCACGATAGTTAGAGATATTTTTAACGATTGCACTCGACTATTCCTGTCAATGGACGCGCTGGATTTTAGCAATCGATTTACACCTTATGATCAAGAGCCACTTGTGTAGTGCACATGTAATATACTCAACACGGACTATGAAATGTTAAATCAATCGATTTATATCTAAAATATAATTGCATAAAATTGTATTATATATTGCACTACAGATTCATTAATGTATAACATATATTTGAATATGTAGAACAATGTTGCTGTAAGGAAATAATGTTGTTGAATGATTTATAGATTTGTTGATTTTGAATTGAATAAAAGATAAAAAAAAATTTGGACTATGAAACTGCAACAGCAGCTGAGAAGATTCTTTTTGAAAGGATTTTTTGTTACATGTCTTTCACAGTTTTTAGTTTCGTTGGATTTGTTTTGAACGTATTTTATTGTAATGTAATTACAAAGGAATCGGGCACAATATTTAAAACCTTAGACTGCCCTCTCCCTATACAAATAGTAATACCATAGTTACAAAGTCTTTTAAAATATGCATGGTTGTTAAGTAGTTCCACGTAAAAATCAGACAAAATCGCATTTTCGTGATAAGTCCATGTTCACGAAATGAACCCAAACTTAGCATACTAACTCACCGTAATATGTTTAGCAAGTATACAGAGTAGTTTTGATTTATTTCGCCTTGTTCCAAAATTATGGACAGATAATTATGAACATGGAGAATTCACGCTTAGTGCAAATCTATACAAAACACTACTTGTAATCCCTTTGAAATCTAAAAACAGCAAAGCGGGTATGAAAATATATCATTATATAACATTAAACAAATAAAAAAGGCATGCTCTGAAATAAATATTTTTTTTTGAAAGTTTCAATATAACATTTTAAAACCTCTCTGAATGTTTCGATTTTAATGTAATTTCGGTTATTGTTCTTGAATTTAACCTCGATGATCGCTAGGGGCGCTGCTTTGTCAACACACTAAGTGCGCGGAATATGGCGGATCCAAAACTGAATGTCGTGTAGGACAATATTCCGACAGAGTGTGATCTACCCTTAAGCCTCCTCTAAAGGAAACGAATATATTTACCTTCGGAGAGTGTCAGAAATACATTGATGTATATGGCGTCACTGAAGATAGAACGTGTGTGGAGCAGCCGACAACGAAGACCGAGCAACATATCCTATGACATGTCACCAAGTCGGCGCATTCCGGTAATTTCAAATGGTGTGATTTACATATTTAATAAGTCAAAATTCGCAATATTTATTATTACTAGCATAAAAATCATAACGAATGTTGTATTATACAATGTAGCATTGTATGAGACGACTGTGTACAGATGACACCTACTCCCTTGTTTCAAAAAGTCATACTTTCAACAGTTACGCTATGATATGTTTTAGGCCTAGGCTAATCGACGGCATGTTTCATTTGTAATAGTCTGCAATAATAGTAGACATCTACGTATCCTCCACACAAACGCCTCTTGTCTCAGATAGAAATGTAGATTATGTCTAACTGAGGATCAGTAGGAGTAGGTATAATCTCTAAAGAGTGTGGTTTTATGTACTTCATGTACATGTATATTTCAGTCGAATTTGCATATAAAAATTTAAGACATGATATGACTTTGTGAGATGCAATGTTAAGAATATAATGTGAACTTTCTCTCTATAAGTCACAGATAGTGAAGTGGTTAGGTATCCGGATTAACATGCCGGAGGTACAGGGTTCGAAACTCAAAATGTTTGGGATTTTTTTTTCTTGAATTTATTTTATATACACATCATTGTTTTTTCCTTCAAGGTGTTCTATATAAAATACTATTTCATATGCACAAAATCATTTCTTTTAGTGGTCACCATTCAGCTCTTGACAAATCGGAATTCATATTTTAAAAACATATGCATACTATTAAACATATCAAAGAAAATATTTAGGGTCTGTAGTTTTTTTAAAGAATTCCATTTTATTGTAAAACAATTCATAATGTTAATTATAAATCTTCATATCAATCAATAAGTTGAGTCTTCTTGACATTTTTATTAGATATCTATTATATTACTATTTAAAGTCTGCCTCAATCTGATATGGTCATGGGGACTGGTCAATGCACGGGTTCTTGAATTTATATTTCTAATAATAATATATAAATATAACAAAGATCAAGTCATTTAGCTAATGTATATTTCTTTAAAATTTTCATACCAGCATCATGGAGTGTCATTACCATCACTACATGCATTGGAAACCTCTGTGGTAAATGCATGTAGCACATATGTACCAAGAATCTACAGTGTAAATGTTTTATAAACCTCAAACTTGGTAGAACAGTATTATATAATAAACCTGATATACAAGCACTATATGACCGCTTCTGATAATGAGGTCAAAGTCAACCAACCCCCAACCCACCATTATAGGAAAATATTGGTCATTCAGAAACCAGACTCAAAATCTGATACAGCTGTTGCCCTGACTAGTACCTGAACCTACTTGTCACTGATTTAGAATACTTGGAACACCTTCTCAATGCCATATACAAGTTTCTTTAAGCATTTCTTGTTTTCAAAAGTTTTATATGCTGTTTTAGTATTTTATTCTTTCTAACTACATGTATAATTTAAATATCAATGTGTACTATGACTACTAGGCTCTGAGGTGTGTACTTTAATTGGAAGTTTTATGATATAAAATGTTCAAACATTCTCAAAAACTAGAGAAATATATATTATACATGTATATTGAGGAGAGAAAAATAAGTAAATTCTTGTGTCCTGAAAATCAGTGTCTATCTTATTGTATTGTAGGTCTCTGCAAAACCCAAGGACATACTTAAAAGTGGTGACAGGAGGAAAATCAATCAAACCAAGTGAAAGTACAAGACAATATTACAAAAGGAAAGCAAAGGAGTCCATAAATTCAATGTTGAACATCAAGACAGTCTAAAATATTGAATCCAAACAAAATATCAAAACTCTATGAAGAAATAAATGACAAATTGTCAAATAAACATGAAAGCATTCTTATATATTATGTTTATTCAAATTATTTCAACTGAAATTCCTAATGTACCTAAATTCGAAAGGGAAACAACTTATGAAAAAATTAAACACCAATGGGTTGAATTGTGTAATGAAGTTGTGTTGACATGCAAAAATACATGTATAATGTGATGCATCATAGAATAGCTCAAATGGTCTATTTTATGCAATTATTGGGCGCTTCATCCACCCCTTTCTGGATGGAGAAGGTAAATACACGAGTCACAACCCCTCCATTCCCACCCTTATATTTTTTTCTGGATCTGCCTCCGTTTTGTAAATATGTTCGTAACAAATATATTTCTGTGCTCATTTGTTCCTTTATCATGTTTATGCCTTGTTTAGGGTTACACTTTTAAAAAAGTATGATTTTGAAATAAAAATTTTAAGCTTTAAAGAACTCTTCCGTGTACATTTTTCAGTATACAGTTGATAAAGGATCTAAATTTACAAATTGTAACTGTTAAAAAATCTTATAGATAATGGAATGTATTGATGAAATAATTAAGAATTCATTTTCAATTCACTTTACAGGCACTAATATCTACATGGATTAGGTAAAAAAGTTATTTTGTCATCTGAAAGCAACCTGTAATCATACTTGGTAAAAGATAGTGCCATAGACATGATAAATGAGTCAACTTACATTTTTAAAACTACATTATTGAATTTTAAAACAATCCCATTTCTACGTTACATGTATTTTCATAAAATTATATAAATTCAATATAAACTGTCCAAATTTTACAATATTAATGACACAAATGTCTGCAGTTTCTGTTCTCATTTTTATTTTTTCCTGAACAAACATATATATTATACGACTGTAAAAACGTACATTTCACTAAAAGTTTTTGTTCCACTCTTACAATGGATTCATAAGGAAATCAAGTGCTAAAAAGTTTTATTTTAAAATTTGAGCCATATCATGTTTCTAGAATTGTTAGCCAAAGTTTAAAATGTCCAGATGTTTTGTAATAAATGTTTTAAATTTCATATTACACAGAGCAAAGATGAATTCAATGAATTATTTAGGGTAAAACACAAAAGTTGATAAATTATGTCTTAATGTTTTATCATAGGATTCCCTTGAACATGTTCAATGTATTTTCAGTTTTGTTTTTCTAAAGATATACGTTTTAAAAGAACATGGACATTCATTCTCTTTATACTTGGGACTATAATGCCAATATCTTGTCATTCGAGCAACCTACAACGTACGTCGTTGACCAGCCTCACAAGAGTTGTTGATAGGTGAATTTCAAAATGAAAAACAATTGCCAACCAAGCATTTTTTCTTTAATCTGTTAATTACCCACAAACTCACAACTATCCAACCAAAAAAACTCTCCATTCAGTGCAAAATATCCTATAAAGACCGGTCTAATAAGTTGTTTACAAAAACCTGAGGAAATCTGAAAGAAATGGGTTAATAATAAACGGACTTTCGATCCCGACCCAAAATGCTATGCATCGTTTCTTGCATTTACATCTATAGATATATCATTATGGTATGTAAACACATAAAGAAGATCATTTTAGATATTTATAAATATGATAATTACTAGAACATGACAGAAAAGTGTACTTGTTGAATAGTTTGTAAGTAGAAGAAAACTTAAAAACATGAAAATATATTATTTTCCCGCCATTTTTCACAATCTTCATATATTTTTTCCAAAAAAATATTGAGTAAACATTATTTAATAGCATGTACTTTATCCGTCTAATTATAAAACTTTTTTGAAAGTGTTTGCTGTTTCGAGAAAAATGGTCTTAAAGTTGGAATGTTTTTCCGTTAGAAAATCCTTTCGTTAACTACAGGAACAGTTACCATGGTAACGCATAACAAATACTCACTATGACAACAGAAATTCGTAAACAGTAGCCTTCTTCTTCATTTTATATAAGCCATTTGAAAATGTATGATCTTTTCATTTAACAAAACCTTTAAGAATATATAACATTTTTATGAGTCAATTTTGGTCAAAACATGGGTATTCTATTTTTAGTAACACAGCTCTGTGAAGGTGCGTCATATGAAAAAAATATTATCACCGAATGATTTCCTATAAACAATGTTACTATATATATAAGTATCGGCTCGATCCCTGACGGTCGACTTATCACCCTCTGCCTGATTTTTACATGGAACCAAATTAAGATTAAGAATATGAATATACTAGGAAAATTCAGTATAACAGCATTCAATATATTCATGGTACATTGATGTGCATTACTAGATTATTGATTGAATTCATTACTTTGTTTTCCTTTTTGCTGAATGAAGTGTCACCCCACAGTAGAACATGTGTGTTCACTATTTGAAAATAGTCAATGCTAAATAACTTGTTAAATAATTTATGTACATGTACCTACTACAAGAAAAAAAATAATGATAATCATTCTCTACAAATCCATATGTACATAAAGGGATCTCAACGATATTGCAGCGGAATAAATCTTTATTAAAATGCAGTTGTGTCAAAGCCTTGGATGTATAATATTAAACGCCTCACTCAAAAGGAAGGGGGCTCTTTAATGTTACTGATGCATTTCATAAATCTTGATAAAGGTTCAGATAGTTTTGTCTCCAAAGATAAGAAATCCATTCCTATATTACTGTTGTAACAAAGGAGTTTTTATAAGTTTGTAGTCTATATCTTGGTATACTATAATCTTGTAAATAGAGCCAAATTGTTGTTAACTTTACAAATAGTTTTCAGTATTTTTTTTTGTCTCATGTTTAGTGGTTCCCACCCGGTTTCAAAAGACAGAGGTTCTCTTGGCGCCAATTATATTAAACCAGTAACTATTCTAACATAATTTATTTGAAGGTTTTCCAACTTTTCTGAATCAGTATGGCTACACCCTCCTGATACTTCTGTAGCATATCTTAATAACAGCTAACGTATGTGGTGTCCACAGTTTCTTTTAAAGTACAAAGACATTACCAGTATATATCCTCCATGTCTAGAAAAGATGTTTTTATACATGAAAATGTATTTTGATGTGTATTTATAAATATTTATATACATCTTTTAAAAAAAATGAGTCATACACCAAAATATTTGCTAGTTTTCTGGCTTCAAACTTCTAGTTTGTTGAATGTACGGAATATCAATAGTTTTCATATATTCTTTTAAATTCATTATGAGTTTTTGTAACTGATTCAATACAATATTCTGGAAGTACCCTCTTTTATACTTTAAAATTACCAAAATACAGAGAAAGAATTTGGAAATTTTCAATCTCACTATATGTCAGCCATATTGAATTTGTCGGTGCATTTTCACCACATTCCCTGCATACGATGTAGGTTGTGTACACTACAGCTGTACATGTATATAATGTCAACCTTTAAACTTGATTACGGAAAAGTGTATACTTTGTGGTTGGTGTAGACAAATCAAGGTCGCCTAATGGGATTTAACTCATCGAAGTTAGATCGGTTTATCAAAGCTAAATATCATTATTTATCACTACGCTGTATTACCGGAATATTTCCGGATGTCAGCTATCCTCTGTTCGGGTATTAGTGAGGTCATAAATTACGTCACGACCACCGTGCAAGATTTCCCAACAGTTGGCACATGGAAATTCACCCACCAGCCCTCCCCATTTACTAAAATTGTACATACATGTATTTGAATTTGTTGTCGGTGAGTTTTGGCTTCGTTTATGTTTTTTGTTTTTACAGGCAATATCCTTTGTTGTGAGCCATTCCTACGTCACGTTTTTGAGTGGGCGATATTTAGCTTGCCAGTAGAGCTCGCCTGGATTTTTCATTCATTTAATTGATATTCCAAGTATAAATGAACATTATCTAATATTTTTGTGGGTGAACATTTGGTCCCAGGGTTCACTTCAGGTTATGGTTTTTCTCCTTGTATTTGCACTAGTTTTGAGCAGTCGTGATCATTAGCACCAATAAATCTAATAACCTTACCTACGAGTCTGTCTTTGTTCTGTGCATACTAGTTTGCTTACCGCTGCATTTACCACATTTTGTCTTGGATAATGTATACTAGGATACTTACTTAATCCTCTTCGTGTATGTTGAAATACATACAAGGTGAAGATAACGGACAGTGATCAATCTCATAACTCCTACAAGCAATACAAAATAGATAGTTGGGCAAACACGGACCCCCGGACACACCAGAAGTGGGATCAGGTGCCCAGGAGGAGCAAGCATCCCCTGTTGACCGGTCACACCCACCGTGAGCCCCACATCCCGATCAGGTAAACGGAGTTATCCGCAGTCAAATCAGTGTGCCAAGAACGGCTTAACAATCGGTACGAAACACGTCAGAGAGCATTTGACCCAATGCGAGGTTGTATTGACGAACTAGATCGTTATAACGACCATAGAATTTGCGAAATGCTGACTTCAATTTGAGACTGTTGAAATCCCTGTACCATCAACTTGTTTGTTAGTAGCTTACCTCGATTTAAAAACTGACTATACCCAGAACAAGCTCTTGCATATCGAATCAGTTGAGATATATAAACACCATATGCAGGTGATAATGGAATATTGCTAAATAAATGTGGGAAGTTGACGATGGAGAAGCTGAAATCATCCCGTTTGTCATACAGTTGAGTTGTCAGTTTGCCGTTAATGTCTACTTTCAATAAAATATCTAAGTATGAAGCAGAAGTGGACGACTCTGTGGTGTCCATTATTTCGAGCTCACAGGGATATATCAAATCGACATATGAATGAAAGCTATCATTGTTAATAGACAACACGTCATCGATATATCTGAAAGTCGAATTGAAGGTCACAGCGAGAGATTTTTTCTTCTCACGTAGAAGTTTTTGAATAAATTCTGCTTCATATGAATATAAAAACAGATCAGCTAACAAAGGAGCACAATTCGTGCCCATGGGAATTCCAACAGACTGTTTAAATACATATATGTGATTATATACTAGTATATAGAAGGGGAAAATATAACAATAGCTTTTCTTCTCTTAGCCCATGAAAGTATGGTGATTAATTTCACACTTTTGGAGAAAATTGTTCATGTTTTACGTTATTATTTTTCATAGCATCACTTGATCTTATGAAAAACGTTTTAAAAAAAACGCCATCAGTAAAATGTATTTACTGTCATTTTTTCACAAGGGGAGATATTTTGTGGAGCATTTAGAGTAAATAACTCTCTCTCTCTCTCTCTCTCTCTCTCTCTCTCTCTCTCTCTCTCTCTCTCTCTCAATCGGTCGACATGCCTATATTAAATGAAATCGAGTTAAATAAAATTAACATGTTCAAAACTTCAAGATAAACAGATTATATGTAGTATCTAGTATCATTCTCCGTTCACACGAATGTCGGACTTTATGCGTCACAAGCCTCTCATCAAACGTTGAATTTGATGTTGTGGTAGAGCTTACCACTTCTGATGTTGCGCTGGTGTCAGTTCATTTAATTACTGCCACCGTGGCCAACATTTGGATAGAAGTATTCATACCCAGGATACAGAATACAACCAACCCCTGCGGCAATTCACTATGTGGAAATGTCCGTGAGGAGGGGCAAGGAAAAGGTTACAGCGAAGTACAAAAGACTGGTGGTTTTCAATTGCTTGCTGGATTGATCAATATACTTTACAATTTGGTCAGCCAAGAATCACATTTGGTCTGAATTTAGGTCACAAAGTTACTCAAACATAGATTCCTATTACAGGTAAATCTGTGTTGATTTCGGTGTCTTTTGCAGCTATTTCCCTTTTTTTTAAAAAGTGAACATCAATAAAATCAAATTTGATTATATCTCTCTATGAAATATACATGTGATTACCTTACATGTTGAAGTAAAAAAATAAAGGTGCTCTCTCTCTCTCTCTCTCTCTCTCTCTCTCTCTCTCTCTCTCTCTCTCTCTCTCATATTTCAAACATTATTTCAAGTGTTTCTAAATCAATAAAGAAGTAGGGACAGTTTCTACAGTCATCTGGCCCAGAAAATAGATGATTTCAGTAGGAGTTGAAAATTCCGGCATTCAAATAAGGAATATATAAGTAAATTCAAACTACGTTTAATTTGATCCCAAATTGCTTTGTGTTGTATGACAGGAGCGTGAAGTTGGCATAAAATTGCCAAAAATGCAAAAATCAATGAAAATTTTCATAAATTCAGGTTGTTTTCCTTTCAGAAAACATACAGCCCACGCGTCGAGCAAATTTATATTCCAACACATTTTTCCTCTTCTCTTAATACACAATATATATTAATTTCATTCTGCTCAACGGATGGGCACACCTTTTCTAAGCAATAATCTGGATGAAAGTTAACAGTTATCAAGCTCTTTTTGAAAATAGGCGGGAAAAACTCTTATTCATGACGTAATAATGCTATAAAATAAGAAATAACTTTTATTTAAGTTGAGATACTATATACTTGGCATATATTTAACTTATTCAAAACATAGACCAAGCTTGATTCAAGACTCATTTAAATCAGAGAATTTGGGGGGGGGGGGGGGGGGGGGGGGCTTTTTATGTACACAATCGTACCAAATTTAATTATATTTCACTTTCAAAAATACTTTCGATTACTTTAAGTAATGAAAAGAGTGCATTATCTCTCTCTCTCTCTCTCTCTCTCTCTCTCTCTCTCTCTCTCTCTCTCTTTCTTTCTCTCTCTCTCTCTCTCTCTCTCTCTCTCTCTCTCTCTCTCTCTCTCTCTCTCTCTCTCTCTCTCTCTCTCTCATTTTATAAAGAGTTTGCTAATGCAAGTCTTTAATCCTTTTCCTATTTTAATATTTGTGTTATATATGTTTTCTTAAATCATTTGTAAAAATACATGTATAGAATTAAATTCCTGAAAAATAATTTATGAAGCCACCAATACATGATTGATAACGACAGAAATAATCAGTTGTCCTTTAGTTAGTTTTGCTCTTTTACGGGTAAAGCGTGTGTTTTATATACACATGCATCGTCCGCCAGTGGTATATGGCAATCTACCATTGTATTGAATGTATGTTTCAATAAATGAGAAACTTTGGAAACTCTTTATAAAATGAGAGAGAGAGAGAGAGAGAGAGAGAGAGAGAGAAAGAGAGAAAGAGAGAGAGAGATAATATTACTGACTGTAAAAAAATAACAGTCACAGGTATGACTTTACACTTCATGTCTGTTTCAACGCCCCATACACCCATTGGTACACGCTTTAGCAATGAAACAGCAAAAGTAACTTCACGAAAATTGATTATCCCTGTCTTGTTTCTATTGTGTAATTATGATGTTAGTACCGCCCATGCGAAAACAAATTGGGAGGAGCTCGTATTATCACATATGCGATAGCATCACTTTGTTGATGATAACCAGATACAATTCTTGAGCAACAAAAGAAAATCACTTTGAAAATGTGACAATTTTCTTTATATACATACTTCTTAAAAATACACAGCTTAGCAGAGGTGACACAAGAAAGTGTGCTTTGAATAATACACAACATTCCGTTAGATAATGTGTATTGCTAATAATAATAATGCGGTATTGTTCAAATATTGCATAAAACATGGGTACCCTGTCATTATTGAAAACATTCGCATCATACGTAACGGGTACATGCACGTTTGGAATAGAGCGATGTGTAAATCTTAATAATAGTAAACGAACGGGAATGGTTTCTACGGACAATTTAATGGCTGTATCGTATTCTGTGTCTAAATCATGAATATGCATTTGACAACATTAAAGAGATAGTAAACCTCATTTTGGGGATTTTTTCTCAATCCAAATTATATTATTTCTTTCTACTATCATAAAAGGAGATAAATGATATTTCAAATTTGAAATGATAACATGTCACACTGATTTTGACTACGGATAACTCCGTTAACCTGATCGAGATATAGGGCTCACAGCGGGTGTGACCGGTCGACAGGGAATGATTACTCCTCCTAGGCACCTGATCCTTACTCTGGTGTGTCCAATGGTCCGTGTCTGCCCAAATATTTATTTTGCATTGCTTATGGAAATATGAGATTGATCACTGTTCGTTATCTTAACCTTTCATGTGCATCAAGAGTTACACAGAAAACCAAATTTTTATAGCAGATTTAATGTCATGCAGGACGCAAAAAAATCATGGGGCATAATTTGAAGATTACAATTTTTTTAATTTAGAAAAAGTGCAGATGAATGCATAACATTGCTATTATTTACGTAGAATGACTTCGTGGAGTCCCTTTAACGTTTATGGGTGATTTTTGTTTCAAAATGACAATTTAAATACCATTTATACCGACAACGTGGAACGAACTTGAACAGTCACAAAAAAATTGTCATACCAAAGGAAACATTTTAATTTCGGAAGAAACAAACACAATGGTTTTCGAGATGAAAAATGTCCGATTGTTTTTGGTTTTAAAAATATTTTTCTCAATCAGTAAGTAGCATAGCACTTGTGAACAGGAAAATTTATTTTGAGCATTTTTTCACTAAAATGTAATTCAATTTAACTTTTAAAACTAAAGCACATATTCTAATGGACGTTTTCACACATTGCGCTGAAGTCTGTTTAGGCATTTTTATTTTAGATGTGATTCCAGTTAAGTGTACCAGCTACTGCTACTGCTACTACAACTACTATTATTCAGGATATAGAGAGACCTGCTACTACTACTACTATTACTACTACTACAGCGGGTGAAAAAGTTTAATATGTACACCAGTTTCTTTCTTATCAGTACTTGTTTTTTTTAATTTTGAAATAAAATTGTCAGCACTGCAGAGATGATCAATCAGTTTGTCTTTTATAAAATTCTCCTTTCTTCTACTTACAGGGGCCCGACGTCAGGCGCGATTGCCGGAATTGTGGTCAACAGTGTTTTTAGTTTTATCGGGTTCGTGTGTCTCGTGAAAAACTGCGTCAAAGTCTGTAAAGAGCCGAACCATGTTCCAATGGATGTCCGGCCAGCACCACCAGCACAGACAACGGTCTCCTACATCGATACTAGTAATTAATCTACTCAGAATTTCTTCTTTTAGAATTCCTGATTTACACTTTAATCAGAGTGAGTGGTCATATATGAATTAATTGGTAACATTCATTACGATACATTATTTTCAGCGTAACATGATCATGGAGTGTGTGTGCTATACCAGCCGCCCCCGAATCCTGTCTATCCACCTCCGTACCACGCAAACCCGTCAGTATCCACTCTCACTATATTAATCAATGTGAGCCCCCTCCAAGAAGATGTGTGAATGCTTTATTGTGAGAATAACTTGGCAATATGAAATTATGTTGTCACCAATAATTATATTTGCACAACAGGATTTAGATAGATTCTGTGAAATAGTGTAATTCATATCTGCTGGGAAAGAAATTTAATCAGTATTATCATAATTATTGTGTTTTCAATTTCAATCATTTTAAGGATAGATATACATACAATCACAAAATTATGGAAACTGATACCAAAGTCCCACGAGCTCATGTGACAAAACATCTAGAATTCCGTCGAGTTTAGTATTGCTTGGTGGGTTTTTTTATGTTTGGCTAAATGTAAGATGCATGAATTATCAATTAAGTTTGTTTTCGACAATTTATTTTAAAAATCATGTGTACCCTGATGCATGTGTGTGTAAGGGGTTGAAGGTCTTGGTTGAGATAAGTTCCCAGTGACTCCACGACCATTTTTATACTCCGTGTAACACGGATGCTTTCAAAGGCCGAGGCAGAAACCGCAAATTCAAATGCGCCGACTAATATGTTGGCGTATGCTTGGACTTTCGGTCCACGGTGTCCCGTGGTTTTAGGGAAATATCTGCGGTCCATACTTTATCTATATGTAAAACTTATACGGTACCAATTTTGATGCACCAGATGCGCATTCCGACAAATAATGTCTCTTCAGTGATGATCAACCGAAATAACTATGAAGTTTTAGAGCTAAATATAGCTCAAAACAGCGTGCCAAAAAAGTGGAGCCAAATTCGTCCAAGGAGAAGAGCTATGCATGAGGGAGATAATCCTTAATTTTGAAATGAATTTCTAAATTTTATAACAGCAATTAAATATACATCCGTATTTTCAAGCTAGTAACGAAGTACTAAACTACTGGGCTGTAGAGACCCTCGGGGACTAACAGTCCACCAGCAGAGGCCTCGACCCAGGGGTCATAATGTAAAACTTATACGGTACCAATTTTGATGCACCAGATGTGCATTTCGACAAATAATGTCTCTTCAGTGATGATCAACCGAAATGTTTGAAATCCGAAATAACTATGAAGTTTTAGATCTAAATATAGCCAAAAACAGCGTGCCAAAAAAGTGGAGCCAAATTCGTCCAAGGAGAAGAGCTATGCATGAGGGAGATAATCCTTACTTTTGAAATGAATTTCTAAATTTTATAACAGCAATTAAATATACATCCGTATTTTCAAGCTAGTAACGAAGTACTTAACTACTGGGCTGTAGAGACCCTCGGGGACTAACAGTCCACCAGCATATAATTTCATTTCCATTGCACTCTTTTCACTGATTTGATTGACTGTAGGTCGGCTTTTCTATTTCTAAGAAATGCAGAAAACGAATGACCGAGACCAATTTACACGAAATGATCTCTGTTGAATTTTTTGAGTACGTGGTATAATGTAAACCATTGCACTTGATTACGGTAAAGTGTATATTTTATGGTCGGTGTAGACAAATAGCATCTCTCCAATTATACATAAATGGAAGGGGAACATGTTGGGCCCTCCTCCAAGCGTCCTTTAGGATGTAATGGATGAAGGTCATTCTATGTAATGAGCCTGATGCTCTCGAAATTGGATCAGCATATGCAAGGTGAAGATAACGAACAGTGATCAATCTCATAACTCCTACAAGCAATACAACATAGATAGTTGGGCAAACACGGACCCCTGGACACACCAGAGGTGGGATCAGATGCCTAGGAGGAGTAAGCATCCCCTGTTGACCGGTCACACCCGCCGTGAGCCCTATATCCTGATCAAGTAAACGGGGTTATCCGCAGTCAAAATCAGTGTGCCAAGAACGGCTTAACAATCGGTATGAAACACGTCAGACAGCATTTGACACAATGTGAGGTTGTATTGACGAACTAGATCGTTATAACGACCATAAAATTTGCGAAATGCTGACTTCAATCGAGACTGTTGAAATCCCTGTACCATCAACTTGTTTGTCAATGGCTTACCTCGACTTAAAAAACTGACTATACCCAGAACAAGCTCTTGCATATCGAATCAGTTGAGATATATAAACACCATATGCAGGTGATAATGGAATATTGCTACACATATACATTTTCACATCCAGGTAAATATTGAGCTGAAATGATGATATGGGGTTTGATACACCAATTCCAGATTGGTGTTGAATCACTTAAAGGATTAGTTTTCATACCGATATGGTGTCTTGTGATATCCCCCATTTCTTTCAGTTTGGATACACAATTATCACCAAACAAATAGTCTGTTACCGGAATGTCAGAGGAAGCAATTTTTCTACACCGGGAATTCAAAACATTTTTTATATCATTTCTCCTTTTTGTTGAGACATTGTAAAAAGCATTTCCGAAATGTGCATCTGGTGCATCAAAATTGGTACCGTATACGTTTTACATGCTAATGAAATCTGCTAACAACGTTTTACAATTCTGGGGGTTAATATCATTTTTGTTGACCAACATATCAGCCATTTGAACCAATGGTATCATACCAATTGCCGGAGACCTTTGTATAACTTGTAAATTAAGATCATCTGTATAAGCCTGTTTGTTCATAGCATTCCATATTTCTTTACTAACACGAGGGACCTTCAACAAATTGCAATTTTCTGGACGCTCATACGTTTTCTCCAACTCAACCAGACTTTCTTTGCTGGTTTTGATGGAAATCGCTGCATTAACAGCCTTTCCCAAAGCCTCATTTACCTTTGGACCAGTTTTTTTTTCTGTAACATTAGCTGTGGAATATCCCAGTCATTAGTATTATCAAGACTATTATTAATTGTAATCTGAATCGATTCATCATTTAGAATCTCTTTAAAAGTTTTTTGAGGATCTACTCCTTCAATGGAGGGCGAAATTGGACCATTTAGATAATCCAATTCAAAATCAAAACCATCAGGAGTTTGATGAAAGTCATAATCCGGTATGTTAACCAAATTTCTTGGTTGCCGATTTGGCATATCATGTATGAAAGTACCAGAGGAAATACTACCATAACTGTGCCCCGTAGAATTAGCAGTGGTGTCTACATTTTCATTACATTATCCGCCGTAGATTCAGAACGTATTTGTATAATATTATCTGTTAGAGACGATATCGATTGTAAGATCTTATCGATGCCAAGCTGATTTTTGAGTTCTTGGACATTTATCTCTTGAACAGATTCTGACTGGCTTTTAGCCATTTTACTTTGTTTACACTCCCGTGTCGGTGGTGCATTATCACTTGTTGAACAAGTTGAGGTCTGCGTTTTACGCTTCATTCCTCTTGTTTTCTTACCTCCAAATAAATCCTCAATATCGGAATAATTATCATGGTCGCGACCCATGAGAGATAGGACATCGTCCTGGTTTTCTGCCGTCATCACGGCAATAAATACAACTCACACCAAGTTAACTTACCCTTCAAAAGATTACTAAATAATTAAGCTGTTTTACAGCTGACAAAACACCCCCCCCCCAAAAAAAACCCAACTTGAACAACGTTCCAAGTTTCTAATGATACCTTTGATAGTAGCGATACAGCTGTCTTGTTACATATTTACAGTGATTTCCTTTTGTTGTTCGGGAATTGTATCTGGTTATTATCAACAGGTTATCTTATCGCATATATGATAAAACGAGCTCCTCCCACCTTGTTATCGCATGGGCGGTACTAACATCATAATTACACAATAGAAACAAGACAGGGATAATTAAGTTTTCATGAAGTTACATTTGCTGTTTCGCGGCTAAAGCGTGCGCCGATCGAAGTCTGGGGCGTTGAAACAGACGAGAAGTGTTATCACTGTCATGATCGTGTGCAGGATTAGACAAAACAAGATGGCAGACGGGATTTCCAAACAAAGGTAGGCTCTTAAAACTCTTCATTTTACCGACTTATTAGACGACGAATTTATGAATTTAAAACACTGCCTGGCCAAGGACACATCATTAAGTTGATTGGTTGTTGGAATTCTTACTCATGTACACGTACAACTCTAAATTCATTGATTGAAGTTGACGATGTTGCCTCGATAGAATTTGAAGCGGGCGAAGATGTTTCTAATCATGTTTTCATGCATTTTAAGAAAGATACTTTAGGTAAAATAGACTCTGCACATATCTTTTGATGAAAACTTGAACCAGTGTATGCGATTTGTCCCTTAAATTGTCTTGGTTAGATAGATATCTTGACTTGAACATTTGCTAATGTGCAGGATTGGCCTATGGTCGTTTTCACGATAAACGTGCCGGATTGGACCTCGATTTTGGTTCAGGATTGGACCCTCTTTTTATCTTTATTTTCAAAATCCTTTATATTTTCGAATCTCGACTTCACTTTATCATGTTTTAGTTTGATTAATGTAGCTTATTAGATTCTCAGACATTTTCAACATGACCATGGTGTAATTTGAATGTTTTTTACTGTTATCAAATTACATCGTCGTTTAAGTTCCCAGCGACGACAATTGCTACTGCAAAATATCCATTTGCTATCTCCTTGAAATTGAACCAATATAACAGATCTATACATTAATCATCAATCTTTGCTTACGAGAGATGTAACGTTGACTGTTCGTATCCAGGATATATAAGGCCATTTTGACCTATAAAACACGTGAGGAATTATCATCATTTTAGAATCCTCTGTAACAATATAAATTCGACGTTTCCTGAATTCAATTAACCCGCATACATATTCCCTAATTCCAAACTCTGTTATATATATTTTCTCCTTTGTTTCAGGTATCAAGCCCTAGAACTTCATT
Source organism: Ostrea edulis (assembly GCF_947568905.1). Lineage (NCBI taxonomy): Eukaryota > Metazoa > Mollusca > Bivalvia > Ostreida > Ostreidae > Ostrea > Ostrea edulis. The sequence goes on from NC_079170.1 coordinate 43,935,352, forward strand.
CCATGAGATGAGTACACTTCGAATGTGAGTTTGTGGTGTGGAATTCAAGACCAATTCTGAATTGTGTAGGCATGTGAAAAGGAAACATCAATCAGAGAAATTGTCTCCGTCTGTGACCAGTGCAACATACGCTTTTGCAAATTATAAAAGAAACATGAAGTAACGAAAAAATACATTGTTTTCTGAGTACACGAGGTGCATACACATACCATGGCAGCCGTTTTATATATCCGTTTATGTACACTATAAAACGGTTATTTTTACGGTATTGTGCTTTGTTTTAAAGAGATATTACTAATCTTTTACATTGTATTTTACACATGTTGATTTGTCAATTCATTGAACCAGAAGTGTTCTAAGTTTTATTTGCTATTAAATATATTTCAATGTCATTGCATTTGTATTGAACTGATAACAACTTGTGAAAAAATGTATTGAAGAGTAACCTCTCATCTGAGCAGCAAATATTGAAGAAGAAAAAACACATGCACCATGAACAAAACTGCTTTTCATTTAGGTTTCATATTTCAGATACAGGAGTGATATTGCGAATTTCTGAGAAAATATCCTTTTTATTTTCTTTCATTAGTATATGTACCCTAAGGTTGAATTCAATGTAATTACAAGAAACGAAAGGTTTTAAAATACAAAAATGCTGATATTTACTACATTCCAACAAACACTTTCACCTTAAGTAATTATCCTTGTTAGTAAGTTGGCCTCGATATCTTGCACGACATATGCACTCAATATTATTAGGATTAAAATGATAGAACATTTTTCCAAAAGATAATAAATCCCGCTTTAACAATCAAAACGGGTTCCAGCAGAAGCATACATATGAAAGGCACAAGTGAATGTGGACAGAGGATCAAGTATTGAAAACATGAACACCTCAACATCTTGTTGTCTTTATTGTCATTGAACAGCTTTGTGAAATGTAAACCATGCCTGAAGAGATTATTATACGTCAAACGATGCTCAGTTTTAATAATTCCATGCAGATATCACAAATGTTAAGTGGTTGGGAATCGAACATGGTCTACATGTGTAAATACAATATAAATGTATTTGCTTCTGCATGCAAAATGTAGACTTTTCAACATGTTGATCTTCGAGAAAAAGGCTCATTCTAACGTGTGGCAGAACTTTAGATTCATGTGCGCGGTGAAATTCTCAAACACGGACAGATTTTCGAGCTGGCTCTTCCGGCTTACTGATAGTTCTTTGCTCCACGTGCTCTTTTAGGTTTGTCAAAACCATGGTTTTAGTAGGATACATAAAATAGAACACGTTTCATTCACTTGCAACTTTTAAGCTTAAGGAAGTCCGCTCTCGACTGGATCTATAAGGGAAAAATTAATGTATTTAAGAAAGGGTCCAATCCTGAACCAAAATCGAGGTCCAATCCGGCACGTTTATCGTGGAAACGACCATAGGCCAATCCTGCACATTAGCAAATGTTCAAGTCAAGATATCTATCTAACCAAGACAATTTAAGGGACAAATCGCATACACTGTTTCAAGTTTTCATCAAAAGATATGTGCAGAGTTTATTTTACAAAAATATCTTTCTTAAAATGCATGAAAACATGATTAGAAACATCTTCGCCCGCTTCAAATTCTATCGAGGCAACATCGTCAACTTCGATCAATGAATTTAGAGTTGTACGTGTACATGAGTAAGAATTCCAACAACCAATCAACTTAATGATGTGTCCTTGGCCAGGCAGTGTTTTAAATTCATAAATTCGTCGTCTAATAAGTCGGTAAAATGAAGAGTTTTAAGAGCCTACCTTTGTTTGGAAATCCCGTCTGCCATCTTGTTTTGTCCAATCCTGCACACGATCATGACAGTGGATATAAAGAAAAACACTACTGTATATATTTATGAAATAATATTCAAAATTGATAATACACGAGGGACTGAGCTACGACGCTTCACCGCTTAATGAAGCACGTTACCGCGTATTTCATGCATACTACATGAAGCGTTGCAGTTCATACTCTCATGAACTCATTAGAAATATGAAGTTTAGTTTATTTGCATTAACTTACATTCTATCTTCACTGCTGTTGGACTTCCTGACCGTTAAAATAGATACTATATTAATCTGTATTCATGTGCGTATTGTTTGCAATTACAACCGTTCATGAAGAAATTGTTTCATTAGAATTGTAGAGAAATGAAAGGCAAAAAATGGATAGGTAGATATATATACGTATATAAGCCATCAAATTAACTTTTTCATTTTTCAAAATGTACACTCCAAGTAAAACTAACAACATGGACGTATGGTTTTGTGTATCGCAGTTTTGTTCATACAGCGCAGCGATACCCGCTCCTTTCGGTAAGTTTTCACTAGAGAAGTCACCTACTGTAGGTGAAGTACCATGAATTCAGATCTATGTTAACATTCAGATTGATATGATACATTTCGTAATGGCGATAAAATGCAGCGGTCCTTCGGATGAGACCGCAAAAGCCAAGGTCCCGTGTCACAGCAGGTGTGACACGATAAAGTTCCCTACTTGCTCAAAGGTCGTAAGCGCCGAGCATAGGACTAAATTTTGCAGCCCTTCGCCGGAAATGGTGACATCTCCACATGAGTGAAATATTCTCCAGTTAATCAATATTCAACCAATCCGATGGTAAGGTCCAGTAAGAAAGCCGAACTTGTGAATAAAAATAAACACACTTTTATATTTAGAAGCTGAGACCGATTTTAGGACCGTTATTCGTTTTTGAACAATTGGGATTAAACTAGGAGTATAGTGAATGTTGAGAACAATTAGGACTAGAGGAAATGTTGAAATCAATTAGGATTAGAAGAAATGTCAAGAACAATTAGTACAATTACAATTAGTATTAACACACTAAAGGAAATGTGAACAATTAGGATTAGAGGGAATGTCGTGAAGAATTATGACTAGAGAAAATGTGAACAATTAGGACTAAGGGAAATGTCGTGAACAATTAGGATTGGGGAGATGTTAATAATTAGGGCCAAAAATGGCGCTCGTTGGGGTTGGCCACGCACTATGACCAAGCGAAGAAAAACAGCTGTGCAGCGAGACTAGTGATATTAGAGTGATTTACAGTGCATAGGAGCTGTCGATAATCTGTAAGTTGCGATTGTACTGATTCTGTACTGCTTCGAAAGCTTTATTAACTTTGAACTGTAGTGTTGATTCACGAGAAGATAGTGCACGCTATTTATAGTAACTTCGCATGAGTAAGACTATTCAGAAATACTTCACAATGCCTGCCGGAAGTATCTCCACTAGTTAAGCTAATACCAAATCTACCAAGACCTCTGGTAGTGAAAAGTCGCCCAAACCAGCCGGAAACTCACCCCAAAGTCCTTCAACCCCGGTCCAACACGTCGCCGCTCAAGACGATCAGTGACTCATAATTCGAACCCAACTTAATGATATAAAATCCGAACTCTGGAAAACTGAAAAACAAGGATATACGAGATATCATTAAGGAAATTACAGGGGAATTGTTTCGCAAATATCAAGAAAAAATAGAAAAGAAAATAGAGGAAAAGCTTGAAAGTCTCAAGCAACAAAATGAAAAACTCAAGTTCAGCTTAAAAGAGTTACACAGGGAAAATCAGGCTCTCAAGAAGGAAAATTAAGAAAACAATCAAATACTCAAAGATATCAATAATAGAGTCGAAACAAACGAAAAACTGACACAATTAGCTATCTCAAAATCGAATAAACACGAACAATATTCTTGAAAACACAATATTAAATTTCTCGGTTTTCCTGAAAGCAATGGTGAAAATCCGTTAGAGATAATTAATGCAGCTCTGAGCGAAGTGAGCATCAACCTGGAACAAGATAACATTGCTGCAATGCACAGGATCCCAGGTCAAAGGGACCAACCAAAACCTATACTGGTGAAGATGCGGAATACAGAGGGAAAAACTAAAAATTATCAATAAAGGCAGGAAAATTATGGACGATGTCACGAAGGACAATGCCCTTTTCATCAAGAAACTCAACCAACACGAACGTGTTACCGCTGCGTGGTATTTCAATAGCTATGTATATGGTCAATGCGGATCCAAAAGAATTAAATTTGACATAGCTGACAATGTTGACAAAAAATCCGGAATAAGAAATAGTGTACGAGTTCGGATTCCTTCTTAAGATCATGATACCACTTCCTGTAACGATTCTTAATGTCAGACCATGTGAATGTTCTATTTGTGACTGCTATTGAACCTATTCAGGCAACTTTCTCATAAACACTCGCCCAAAGGATGTCCAACAAGCGGCACGAGGAAAAATCATTGTTTTTGATTTTGTTTTTACCTGTTTTTATTTGTGTATGAAAGGTGTGCAAATGTGAACAATGTAACGTGTTGGGTTTTTATGTTTACAGCGTGAAATTCTTTCAGACATTGCAAGACCTATTAGATGACACTTAATATTATGTCATTAAACTGTAGGGGTCTCGGGGCCTTGAAAAAAGAAGGGATGTCCTTAATTACATTAAACAAAACAAAAAAAATTTCAATATATCTTTTACAAGATACCCACCTTACAATGTATGATTATAATCAAGTTAGGTCCTTGTAGGAATATGAAATCTTTATTTGCCCAGGTCAGTCAAATGCTAGAGGAACAGCAATTCTATTTAACAACAATTTTGAATACACTGTCAATAATGAATACAATGACCAAGAAGGCAATTTACTTGTTCTTGAACTTAACATTTATGATAAATATGACTTATTGCTTTTAAATATATATGGTCCAAACATGGATAATCCTGATTTTTTCAGAAAGTTTCGGAACTTGTGTCTAATTTTAAAGGTCTTTATAACACAAATGTCTTTCTGAAAAGGTGGTCAAAATGGAAATGTCTTTTTGAATAACTTCATTTTTCAAATGATTTAATTGCTGTTACTTTAAAATGCTACTCATGTTATTTTTTATTATTATTCCCAACTGTGTGAATGCAAGGATGAGAGTTGTCTTGTACGTTTATAAATGTTTTGAAAAGTAATAAATAAATAATTAGGATCGGAGGAAAATGTGAAGAATATAGATTGGGGGAAATGTGAATAATTAGGACTGGGGGGAACATCGTGAACAATGAGAAGTAGAAGAAAGCCGAGAACAACTAGGGCTGGAGAATACATACAATATGCATGTCGTGAACAATTGATATTACAGGACGTTTTGTGAACTAGACACTTTCTATTAACTTTTGTTAAATTTATTGTGTGTGTTAAAAATAACCCTCCAAGCTCAAAGTTATGCATCTCCCCAATGAGACCTGCATTGACTTCAATGTCTCTATCTAGGTATAATAATCTTAATCCCTATTGTAATAAAGAGAAATTCTATAAACAGAATTCAACATAGAGTTAAAAGTGTTTTCAGTACTATAGAGAGCAAGTGTGTGGACATTTAACAAAAACGTGATTTGCAGCACATGGAGGTATGCATTGAACGAGGAAGTTTTATACATTTTGTATGTTATCGAAAGGTAACCAATGTTCCACTCTATTTGTTTAGAAGTCAACAAACTACTAACTATCGTTCGAATATGAAACTTGATAGGTGAACATGACGAGCAAGTAGACAGAAATAGCCATTAGTTGTATAACATGGATTTGTCATTGAAAATACATATCTTTAGAAAGGTTCGCACATGAGATCTATAGTATTTGATTTCTACATTGAAAGACAAATAGGCAATTAAAAAGAAATACGGGAGGTCATAATGCTTGTTTTTTAGCTAAAGAGATTTAAAAATGATCGTTGTGCACTTTGATTTTACTCAAGATTTTTGTTTTCGTTTTAACTTAATTTATCTGTTGGTGTCAACACAATATAAGCAAAGTAAACCAATCATTATCTGAAATAAATACTTAATCATTTCTTCTAACAGTACAGGTAAAGGAATGGTTTTATCCTAGCAATGTAAATAAATATTGACCTTTTTGCATTTGATTTAAGGAAAAAATCATGATATCGAATTCAAGAGTTCAAAAGGACAAATCTTCAAGATCCACATACTTTTTAAAGTGGGGGTTATAGCTAAGATCAAATTGTAAAATTATTGGCAAATATACTGAATTTTTATGAAAATGTTCGAGTAAATTAATTCCTACTTTTTTTTAAGAATGAGTGTTCTGTTTAAAAAAACATATAAACCAAATGATATATTACAGCATTTGAACTACTTCCAAGTCTCGACGGCTTGTATCATTAATTTTGATACCATGAAACCGGTATAGGCGTTTAAAATAGAAGATATACAGGTTAAAAATATATATATATATATGCATGCATATTTAGGACTTTGATTAATACATCATTCCAACACAAAATATAATCCCTGACAAACCCTTTCAAAATTTGAATTGACCTAAAATTTCTCAACTGGATAGAGTTTAGTAATAGATGCAAAATATGGTTGCATTAAAGAAATTAGTATTAAACCAGTAAATTCTTCGTTATAATATCCTGCGCAGTTGGGCTCAAAATAGCAATAGTTAACTTCATTGGATGTGAATCGTTTTCGGATTTGGGTATGGATTATACACATAAATCCCATGATTTTCATCGCGTTAGCATATAACTCAATAATGTACAGGGAATTCCGTGGCCGAGTGGTTAGAGCATTGCGCTCAAAATCACAAGACCTCTCACCTCTGTCGGCGCGGGTTCGAATCCCGCTCGCGCCGGTAAGTGAGAAAGTTTCCCAGTTTACTTTCGGACTGTCGGTGGTCTCTTCCCAGGTACATTGCATCTGGGTTCTCTCTTCCACCAATAAAAACTGGACGTCACCATATAACTGAAAAATGATTGAGTGTGGCAGAAAACATCAAAACAAAACAAACAAACAATAATGTACAGAGCTATTGTATTCAGTACTTATAATTGGATTCATCACTTAATGGATATGGTTTTGATTTTAGGATGGATTTTAAACATTAAGATAAATGAAGGTGCTCAATCAACGGAACTGTTTATTACAAAACTTGCGTCGTTAAAATGAAAACTTAATCATTACATCGCGTCCAATTTTAGAATAATCAGCAAATTTGCGCATAAAACGGAAAATTTTAATATGGAACAAAAATGTCTAAAAGAGAATACTCAGCTATGCTATTGTAAAGGCAAAAGTTTACTGTGTTAGATATAGCTATAGGAACACCAATAAAAGTTTATCTATTACTCTCTTTCGAATTGCGCAAAAAGGTTTTTGAGAGGTAATATTAGTGAGAACATGTGAGAACATGTCCCCACACCATTTATCCTCACTAATATTTTGTATCTACATCTTTTACATGCTGTAGATCACTTTTATGGGGACGTGATTGGAAGATCTTATGACCTCTAAACTATGTTAAAACATTATTCCAAATTAACATAAGTTCGAATTCGCATAGATCGTTATGTTGCGATATTAGAATTTCTAGAATGCGCCTTTAATTTGTCTGACCTTGAAACACTTTTTGGATTGTTTATTTTAATGCGAGATATGTGTCTTTTCATTGACTTTGTTATTTAATCGTGTTCTTTTGGCAATCATATTATTTTTCGTTGTCAGAACTATTTACCATATCCGAAGCATCAATCGTACGGACTACCAAATATTGTTTTGAACTTAATCACTCCATATCATTATCTTCCTATCATTTTATTTCATAATGACATTGTTTTGGAAGTTTTTCCCTTTAGGTGTATCTGATTTCTGTAATTCCAAGAGTAATTCTATTTTCATCCCGACCCGACCATGGTACAAACTCTCTACACAATCTGACGTCAGTAAACACGCTTTACAACAAAACCACCTTTTTTATCACCCAGTACAACAGTGTATTATTTTTGTTACCAATGTAGTTCGATACTTGTCGTTTTTCGTGGTGTGTGTTATTTGTTTATGTAATATATAGCTCTCGATAAAGACGCGGGTTGCGTCGAAAATTTGAGTTTTAAATAATATATATATATATATAGGTGACAAGATGGGTAAATCTTATAGTAGTATACGTGAAAACCTTGGTGGTAGAATGATATTCGATTTTGCGAACTGTGAAGTGTTCCATTGCACAATGTATCTCAATGGGTGAAAGCTAAATATATCGAACAGTAATTAATCTCATAACTCATATAAGCAATACAAAATAGAGTTGGGTAAACAAGGACCCCTGTATATACCAGAGGTGGGATCAGGTGCCTAGGAGGGGTAAGAATCCCCTGTTGATCGGTCACACCTGTCGAGATATGATGTCTCCAGCAAGGATATGTTTGATGATGGTTACCATGGTAACGAACTCAAAGACCTATTTAGAAATGAATTTTTCTGTTAAATTAAAACTAATGCTAATTACTTTAATCACTTTAGGAATTTTTTCACTGCTCTGATGTCAGTTCCATACCCCCTTTTAGACAAATAGTAAATTTCAGTCAATTATAATGTATCCAGCAAGGGTATCTTTGATGTTCGTTACCATGGAAACGAACTCACGAACCTATCTAAAAAATGTCTTTTTTCAATAAAATGAGTACAATACTATCTATTTCACTCATTTTTAGGATTTTTTAATTACTCTGATGTCAGTCCCATACATCCTTAAAAACCTTTTAAAATGATTGAGATTTATTTAAAGATTATATTTTTAAAACAATGTGACATTTACTAATCATCATTCAATGTAATTATGTTTAAATTGTGTCGAATGTATGTAGAAAGGCAAATTATGGTCAAAATTGTACTATGAGTGTTGTTACTAAGCAACCAAAAATATTTGTTTGTCAATAAAATTGATTTATTTGATTGTAATGCTTTTGTAGTATTTTCAAAGGTACATCAGCTCATACATTTAGAATTTCCTATTTTTGACTCTAATCCAGTGAGAGGGGTCGTAATATATATATTTCAGTGAGAAAAAATTGCAAAAATGTGCACTTATATGACCTTTGACCCCGTAGACCTCTTTGAGGTCATGGGATACCTTGACAAACTTTATAAGAAATTATTCCCTGTCCAATTCCTAACAAAATTGTATGTCATATGCCTATCCCAAATCGTGATACATGCAGATTTTATTTGATGTAAAAATATTGTCATTTACTCTTTAAAAACCTCTAAAATGTGCTGGTAGAGAAAGGGTTAAACACCTGGTCCCACGTCTGAAATATATATCCAGAGGTCCGCGGTTGCCCAACTATCTATTTTGTATTGCTAATAGGAGTTATGAGATTGATCACAGTTCGTTATCTTGGCCTTTAATTTTGACAGATTATATCAATTGCTTTGAGTTAACAGTCAAAGAAAACAACACACAATTGGAAGAAGGTGAACTTTTCTCTGCATCAACATATTTACGTGTGTATCAATATCGGAATACTGACGATTGATTCATATTGAATGAAACATGTTCTTCATAGATTTATAAATTTGTTTTATAACATATATTGATTATTTCATATGGTTGTGAAATTGAATCATCAGTTATTGGCTTTATTCTTGTATTATCAGGCACGGCGTGGCAAGTGAAAAATAGGCGGAAATCTATCTAAACGCTTAAACAAGCTAAATATATCACGCCGCGGGGGGAAAGGCACGCGACACGGTATCTCATGATGCACGTTCTGTTTAGTGATACGGTGCCAAGGCTCAGGTTAATTTTAAGTCAAATAATAGACATTGTTCTGGTTTGATTTCTGCATATCTTGGGAAGTATATGAAATTTCGAAAGGAACTCAAACAATAAAGTAGATTGGGTATGTGTGGATAAAGAGAAGAATTTTGTACCATTTGTTCTATTATTTTTTCACCTGCAAACTTGCGTATCCTATACCTAGAGTTGTATACCTTTACTCATTGATAATAAATCTAATCCCACGCGATATAATTGCCTATGGGACAAGCATGAACATTCTATGTCAGACGTGTCTTAAGCACGTAATATATATACCTTGATGTATTGAGAAAATCAATTCCTATCCGCTACCTTAGGCAATATCTATGCACAAAATATAGTAGTTTTAAATATTACTTTTCATTGAAATTAAATAAATACAATACTTGTAACATTAGTGTTGAATTAACAGTGAAAAGGTAAAAAAAAAAAAGTCCTATCTGATAAACACTTACAATCGTTTTTTTTTTCCTTATCGGAATTAACCTTGTGAAATAGGCCGGGATACTACCCGAAAAGATCAAAACTGATATTACATGTATATAGATACGAATCCCATACCTGTTATGGGTGATCTCTACCTGTTATTGTATTGGTTTAAATATAAATTTTGTAAAATACTTGTCCAGTGATATCTCCCAATGAACGCCGCTAAAATATTTCTGATAATTATATGCTTTCATAAGGACAACACCAATCCAATCGCAAACGAATATTTAGCTACTGCATCATATGTACGATTTCTTGAAGTCAATTTTTTCTACAGAAACTAGATATTGCAAGTAATACACGCACACTAATGTTTGATTTCAAATACTTGTGCAACTCTAGCGAAGAAGCCACAATTATAGTTATTTTATAATTTACTTGAATATACATTATCATTGAGCATAAATAGACTCAATTGAATATATGATACATTAACTTGTAGAGGCGGAGCGTAGCGGTCCACGGAAGAACTGTTCCACATACTTCCAAATTATGGTCATAAATAAGCAACAATTTTGTAACATTTATGTGAGAAATAAGATATCATTTTTGAGAGTCATTGGTCACTTGATCAAATCATATTACAGACAACCATCGGAATTCCCACCGTTAATATATACCTTACGTTAATATCTTTATCAATATTCATACGCACATTGTCCATAACTCAATCGCATTCATGAGAAAAAGACCCAAGCGTCAAAGACAAAACACATTAGAAATGTAAAAATTGTTTGGATTGACACATGATGTAAAAAGCAACTTACCAAACATTAACTACAAGACACGCTCATAGGTACTGGAGTCAGGGGACGATCACATCCATTAACTCCGAGACAGGCTCAGGTACTGGAGTCAGGGGACAACCACATCCCATTCTACGCATTGCCAAAGTATTCGGGGAAGAATTTATAACAGATTTTATTTCGAAAATGAGCATATATGATAGAAACACACTACTACTCGTAGTAAGGCTAATCAACATAATGATTTTATGTTTTATTTTGTGGTGTATAGTACATGCATATCTGTAGTTTTATATTGAGAGAAAACTTTATACGCACACACAACAGAGTACACATTATTTCTAATATGAATTGCCGAAAATAAAAATAATTGTTTATTTATTTCACATTTAGGCAAATGTAAAAAAAAAATCCATCAAGCAATAAAGTCCACGAGATTCACGAGGCTTTGTCACGTGAGTCCGAGTGACCTTGGTATCAGTTTCCACAATTTTGTGATTGTGTATATATCCATCCTTAAAATGATTCAAATGAAAACACAATAATCATGATAAGAATAATTAGAGTCCGTTCCCAAGAGATGTGGATTGCACAAAATCTGCATATATCTAACTCCTATGTAATACAGATATAACGAGCTATAACTGTGTTGGGATGCCAACACAAATGTCTCCGAACACCTCCCCATGTTAGAAATGTATTTTTGATGCCAGATATGGGCTCAGAATCCTCCAGAAACCCTAGGAAGTAAATTGAGTTGAAATCGACGGACTTGATTTTGGCCGCCATTTTCCTCAATTGCGGCCATTTTGAAACATTCGGAAATAGATAGGAAGGAAATACTGATGGTACAAGAGTACTGTGGACACTCAATTGACCCCAGAACCGAAATGCTGTACAACTTTTAACACTTTGAAATATTTCGGTATATGGCGGCCATTTTGAAAATGGCGGCTTAAAAAATTTGATGGTGGAAATGAACTCGGGGTCACAATATTACCCTAAAAATTAAATTTGGTTAAAATCTGACAATTTTGATTTTTTCACGTTTTTGGCGGCCATTTTGAAACGGCGGCCATTTTGAAAATTTGGAAAGTTAATTCCACCCCTCCTTTTGACCCCCTATCAGCTCAGAAAGTTTGAAGTTGAACAGTCAAAGCACATTCATATAATCGCGCGGACAAATTTCTCACTAAAGAAGAGGAAAAATAAGAAGAAAATAATAACGAGCTATAACTGGGTTGAGATGCCAACACAAATGTCTCTAAACACCTCCCCATGTCAGAAATGGTTTTGGCATGCCAGATATGCACTCAGGATCCTCAAAGAACTCTAGAAACTAAATTGGTTGAAATCCGACGGACTTGATTTTTGGCCGCCATTTTCGTCAATGGCGGCCATTTTGAAACTTCAAAATTGATTGGAAGGAATTACTGAAGCTAGAAATGAATTGTGGACCCTCAATTTACCCCCAAACCCAAATGATGTAGAGATTGTAACACTTTGAAATATTTCGGTATATGGCGGTCATTTTGAAAATGGTGGCTCAAAAAATATTTTGATAGTGGAAATAGACTTGGGGTCACCAAGTTACTCTAAAAATATAATTTGGTTGAAATCCGTCAACCTTGATTTTTTGACGTTTTTTGGCCGCCATTTTGAAATGGCGGCCAATTTGAAAAGTTGATTGCACCCCTCCTAATGACCCCCTATCAGCTCACAGAGTTTGAAGTGGATCAGTCGAATCATGTTCATAAAAGCGCGCGGACAAATTTCTCACTAAAGAAGAGGAAAAATGATAAGAAAATAATAATAACGAGCTATAACTGTGTTGGGATGCCAACACAAATGTCTCCGAACACCTCCCCATGTCAGAAATGCTTTTAGATGCCAGATCAGGATTCTCAGAAAACCCTAGAAACTAAATTTGGTTTAAATCCGACGGACGTGATTTTTTGGCCGCCATTAGTATATGGCAGCCATTTTGAAAATGGCGGCTCAAAAAAAAAATGATGGTGGAAATAGACTCGGGGTCACCAAAATACCCTAGAAATAGAATTTGGTTGAAATCCGACAACATTGATTTTTTGACGGTTTTTGGCCGCCATTTTGAAACGACGGCCATTTTGAAAATTTGAAAAATTAATTGCACCCCTCCTAATGACCCTCTATCAGCTCACAAAGTTTGAAGTGGATCAGTCGAAGCATGTTCATAAAATCACGCGGACAAATTTCTCACTAAAGAAGAGGAAAAATAAGAAGAAAATAATAATAATAATAACGAGCTATAACTGTGTTGGGATGCCAACACAAATGTCTCCGAACACCTCCCCATGTCAGAAATGCTTTTTGATGTCAGATATGCACTCAGGATTCTCAAAAAACCCTAAAAACTGAATTTGGTTGAAATCCGACGGACTTGATTTTTGGCCGCCATTTTGTTCAATGGCGGCCAGTTTGAAACATTTGAAAATTGATTGGAAGGAAATACTGATGCTAGAAATGAATTGTGGACCCTCCATTTACCCCAGAACCCAAATATTGTAGAGAGTTTAACACTTTGAAATATTTCGGTATATGGCGGCCATTTTGAAAATATCGGCTCAAAAAAAATTTTTGATTGTGGAAATGGACTCGGGGTGACCATATTACCCTAGAAATCGAATTTGGTTGAAATCTGACAACTTTGAGTTTTTGACGTTTTTTGGCCGCCATCTTGAAACGGCGGCCATTTTGAAAATTTGAAAAGTTGAATGCACCCCTCCTAGTGACCCACTATCAGCTCACAAAGTTTGAAGTGGATCTGTCGAAGCACTTTCACAAAATCGGTCGGACAAATTTCTCACTAAAGAAGAGGAAAAATAAGAAGAAAAGAATAATAAGAATAACGAGCTATAACTGTGTTGGGATGCCAACACAAATGTCTCCGAACACCTCCCCATGTCAGAAATGGTTTTTGATGCCAGATATGCACTCAGGATGTTCAAAAAACCATAGAAACTAATTTGGTTGAAATCCGACGGACTTGATTTTTTGCCGCCATTTTCTTCAATGGCGGCCATTTTGAAACATCTGAAAATTGATTGGAAGGGAATACTGAAGCTAGAAATGAACTGTGGACCCTCCAATTACCCGAGAAATCAAATGTTGTAGAGATTTTAACATTTTCAAATATTTTGGTATATGGCGGCCATTTTGAAAATGGCGGCTCAAAAAAATTTTTTCATGGTGGGAATGAACTCGGGGTCACCAAATTACCCTAGAAATAAAATTTGGTTGAAATCCGACAACCTTGATTTTTTGACGTTTTTGGCCGCTATTTTGAAACGACGGCCATTTTGAAAATTTCGAAAGTTGATTGCACCCCTCCTCATCACCCCCTATCAGCTCACAAAATTTGAAGTGGATCTGTTGAAACACTTTCATAAAATCGAGCGGACAAATTTCTCTGGAAAGAAGAGGGATAAGAAGAAGAAGAAGAAAATAAGAATAATAAGAAACGGAGCAAAAACAATATGTCTCCGACACTTTGTGTTCGGAGACATAATAAGAAACGGAGCAAAAACAATATGTCTCCGACACTTTGTGTTCGGAGACATAATAATAACGAGCTATAACTGTGTTGGGATGCCAACACAAATGTCTCCGAACACCTCCCCATGTCAGAAATGCTTTTTGATGTCAGATATGCACTCAGGATTCTCAAAAAACCCTAAAAACTGAATTTGGTTGAAATCCGACGGACTTGATTTTTGGCCGCCATTTTGTTCAATGGCGGCCATTTTGAAACATTTGAAAATTGATTGGAAGGAAATACTGATGCTAGAAATGAACTGTGGACCCTCAAGTGACCCCATAACCCAAATGTTGTAAAGATTTTTAACACTTTGAAATATTTCGGTATATGGCGGCCATTTTGAAAATGGCGGCTCAAAAAAAAAATTTGATGGTGGAAATGGACTTAGGGTCACAATATTACCCTAGAAATAAAATTTAGTTGAAATCTGACAATTTTGATTTTTTCACGTTTTTGGCGGCCATATTGAAACGGTGGCCATTTTCAAAATTTGGAAAGTTGATTGCACCCCTCATTATGACCCCCTATCAGCTCACAAAGTTTGAAGTTGATCAGTCGAAGCACTTTCATATAATCGCGCGGACAAATTTCTCACTAAAGAAGAGGAAAAATAAGAAGAAAAGAATGACGAGCTATAACTGTGTTGGGATGCCAACACAAATGTCTCCGAACACCTCCCCATGTCAGAAATGGTTTTTATGCCAGATATGGACTCCAAAAGCCCTAGGAAGTAAATTAAGTTGAAATCCGACGGACTTGATTTTTGGCCGCCATTTTCTTCAATGGCGGCCATTTTGAAACATTCGAAAATAGATAGGAAGGAAATACTGATGCTAGAAAAGAATGGTTGACCCTCAATTGACTCCAGAACCCAAATGTTGTAGAGATTTTAACACTTTCAAATATTTCGGTAGATGACGGCCATTTTGAAAATGGCGTCTCAAAAAAAAAATTTGATGGTGGAAATGGACACGGAGTCACAATATTAACCTAGAAAAAAAATTGGTGGAAATCCGACAACCTTGATTTTTTGACGTTTTTGGCCGCCATTTTGAAATGGCGGCCATTTTGAAAATTTGGAAAGTTGATCTGTCGAAGCACTTTCATAAAATCGCGCGGACAAATTTCTCTGGAAAGAAGAGGAATAAGAAGAAGAAGAAGAAAATAAGAATAATAAGAAACGGAGCAAAAACAATATGTCTCCGACACTTTGTGTTCGGAGACATAACAAGAATAATAAGAAACGGCGCAAAAACAACATCTCTCCGACACTTTGTATTCGGAGACATAATAATTGGTGAGGACAGAGTTCGTGTGTCAGATTTATTTTCACAGCATAACATTCAGACTTCTTCTTAGAAGGTTTTATTTTACATTGGTGTAGTAAGAGTGGATGCTTGAGGGTTTCCTTGGTACGCGGGTGGATAGGTGGGATTGGGGGGCGGCTGATATCCCATATATCCCCCAGGAGCATGTTGCGCTGAAAAAAGAGTGTATCATAATGCATGTGACCAACAGATTCAGATATTCGACAAATTACTACGATTATATGTAAAAGATGGATTATAAAAGAAGAAATTCTGAGTAGATTGATTACTTGTATTGATGTAGGAGACAGTTGGGTGCGCTGGCTGTACGATCACTCGACCATGGTTTGTCTTTTTACAGACTTTAACGCAGACAATTGTCACAATGGATACGAAAATGATAAAGCCCACAACACTGCCGACAACAATCCCGGCAATAATCCCTGCATTATTACCACTGTAAAGAAAGGGAAGAGACTGCTATAGAACAAAATGATAGTATCTGCAGTTTTTCTGCAGACATTTCTGTAAATAAATTAAATGTATGCGTGTAACAATATCATTGACAATCCTTGCCAGTGAGCACTTTAATTGATTCGAAATAAAAGCACACACACACACACACACACACACACACACACAGAGAGAGAGAGAGAGAGAGAGAGAGAGAGAGAGATTAACAAAAACTCCAAACAAAATGCTCACACGTTAAAGGGGCAGGTACACGGTCCATTTTAGTTATTTACAGTGATTATCTAACGTATTTTTAATGATTTACCAAAATTTGAATATCAGTTGCTGAGTTACAATATACATATAGATTGCTTGGTGGAAAGTAGTATGTTTAAAACAAAATGAGATGTGCTAAACACTAGAAACTATCAAATTATGTTCAGAATTAACTTGTTAATTGAAAAAAAAAATCTGCTTTAAACGAAGTTTTTCTAGTATATCTAGCTTACGTGTAAACAAAAACAGGGCACGAGCCTTGTTTACATAACACAGAATTGTGAACTCTGTATTTTCTATATACATGTACCTTGAAAACTGATATTCAAATTTTTCCTGGCCATTTAAAACCTTAATTCAGCATTTTAAATATTAAAATGGAAAGATAGAATTTGAACATTTTCTGCTCAAATCGTGTTCATGTCCCTTTAAGCTATATTACTCACTGCTGTAGTTGTTGTAGTAGTCGACACAGTGGTATCGTGTTTATCATTGATGTAGATATTGTTACCAATCTGGACGAAGTGACTCATACGAGATGCTTTTCGACATTTACTGTATATTTTTCTGAGGGTCATGAAGAAGTAGACATGTCTTACCTACTATAGTAACTGTAATAGGAGTAATAGTAGTAGTAGTAGTAGTAGTAGTAACAGTAGTATCGTACATATCCATAATAGGAACTGTAGGTGTAGTAGCAGTAACTAGCACACTTAACTGGAATCAAATCTGAAATATAAATACCTAAACTGAAATCAATGACATAGCCTATCATTTACGCTCATTACAATTTGTGTTTTAGTTTTAGAAGTTAAATTTGGATTATATTTCAGTGGGAAAAATGCTTAAAAGAAATTTGCCAGTAAACAAGTGATGTGCTACTTACTGATTAAGAAAAGGATTTTCATAACCGAAAACCATCGGATATTCTTCATCTCCATACCCATGTTTTTTTCTTCCAAAATTAACAAGCTCTGTTTTGTATGAATAAGTTTTTGTGACTGTTCAAGTTCGTTCTGCGTCTTCAGTATAAATGGTATTTAAATTGTTGTCATTCTGATTTTTGAAAAAGAAATGAATTACGTTGGTGTTGTCAAACTGAATATTCATAATCTAGACACAGCCAGTCAAATCGTCCGTCAAGAGGTACATGTATAAAAATTTACATTTACTTTCTTTTTAAATATGAATGCAATATAAATATCAGCAATATATGTATATTCCTTTTAAATCTAATTACATAGCTGAGTAGCTCATTTCTTTAGCATGTTGACTGCTGAAATGTAGAACGAGAGTTTTATTTTTTTCTTCTTCAGATTACTTTCTAAGAAAACTGAAGTTTTGGACTAAGTAAAGTAAATTTGAAAGTTTTCAATTTCAAAATTTTGAAGTGAATATCCTCCACTTTTCATCCACATAAAATTTCTCTGGTGTAGCATTTGTCCTCAAAACCATTCCTGTTCGATTACTATTTTAAGATCTACACTTTGTTGTCATTTAAACAACATTTACCTTAGATCTACGTGCTTTATACTAACATTTCGTAATTTTCCAAGGTGCCCGATAAATAAGCACAGTGTACGTAATTCTCAGGATGTTTAATCTTTGTATGGCACTCCTGGACGCGATGATTGGAGGCTACCAATGCAAAATGGGCTGCTTCATCGCAAAACAACAATTCACCAAGCAAGATGTGACGACCATTTTCTAGGTTCATTGTGCAATAAGTAATGGCAAATGCATGAGCGTCATGGGAACATCAAATCATCACGAAAATAGAATCATGAAATTTGTACAATAGCTAATCCCAACAAGTCGGATATCCAACTCAACATGTCAAACATATCAAAAGTTGTGGGAATACAACATAATATTTCAAACACATTGTTAGGTGCACATTAATTATGTACAATATACGGTACAAGCTCATTGTTGGTAAGGCGGTATAATATAGTGAGATACATCAAATAAAAAGTTCAATGTCAATGCAATATCATTCCACAATAGTTGCAATCTTCCATTCAAGTTGGGGTGCGACGGCAGCACCCACGACCACGTCAATACAAGGTCACCCTGACGTTTGGACAACGAAAAGCCCATACCGGCCAGGAGCAGATTCGAGTTGATGATGAAAAACAGAAAACAAAGAAAAGTATCTGGTTCATTGAAAGATGAAAATAACTAATAGCAATCAATCCCATAACACCTATAAGCAGTACATAATAGATAGTTGAGTAAACACGGACTCCTGGTCGCTCCAGATGTGGGATCAGGTGCCTAGGAGGAGTAAGCATCCCGTATCGACTGGTCACATCCGCCATGAACCCTATATTCTGATCACGTAAATGGAGTATTCTGTAGTCAAAATCAGTGTGCCAAGAACGACCTAACAATCGGTATGAAACACGTCAGACAGCATTTGACCCAATAATAGGCTGTATTGACGAACTAGATCGTTATAACGACCATAGGATTTGTGGAATGCTGACTTCAATCGAAATTGTTGAAATCCCTGTACCATCAACTTGTTTGTCAGTAGCTTGCCTCGATTTTAAAACTGACTAAACACAGACCAAGCTCTTGCATGACAAATAAGTTGAGAGATATAAGCACCACATGCAGGTGGTAATGAAATATTGCTACATCTAGGTATGAAGCAGAATTGGACGACTCTGTGGTGTCTTATATTTCGAGCTCACATGTATATATCGTATCGACATATGAATGAAAGTTATCATTGTTAGTAAAAGTGGAATGGAGGAAGGTTTAATTTACAAGGATGCTTTTGGAAGACAGATTTTAGTGCTGCTTACCAGTTTTGGAGTTAACGAAAACTCAGGAGAGGAAGTATGATGCATGTGATAATTTCAGAGTGGGTTTGCTAGATCGAGGAAATTCCGGAATAACAAATACCAACAACAAACCTTTGGTTAAACGCGCATACACTAGACAAGCTATCATATGTGGTGATATTAGAGAAGTAGCACATGTAGATATTGTGTTATAGTTAGACCTGGGTCTAAGAGATCCTCATTGCATTGGGCATGTACGTAATTTCAAAGCGAATTTGCTAGATCGAGGAAATTCCGGAATAACAAATACCAACAACAAACCTTTGGTTAAACGCACGTACACTAGACAAGCTATCATATGTGGTGATATTAGAGAAGTAGCACATGTAGATATTGTGTTATAGTTAGACCTGGGTCTAAAAGATCTCCATTGCATTGGGCATGAACGTAATTTCTTTTTATGAAAGTCATTAGATTATACTGTCTGGGTGATGGTGGTTACAGATGTTCTGTCTTGTAACTATAGAACAAATGAAATTATTTTGTTGATTATTCTCTACGTAAACAGAAGATAGTTATTTTTCTAAAGTAGTCTCGCGATATCAGAAAAAAATCATATGTTATTGATGGTAAATCTTTGAAATAAAACTCCGCGATTGAGAACCGTGTGGTTCCTTCAAAAGGTACAGTAGCATCTCCTACCCATAAAACCTTCTCCTCAATCATTTATCATAGAAACGTGCATGTATAGCCATTACGAATGATTTTGACTGAATTCTCGGATTTTCGTTGCATTACTTGAGTTATATGCATCATAGTTACACGTATCTCCTCAATTACGAAAATATCTACTCCCAACAATAAACACAAAAGGAAGATATAAAGAACCCCATTACAGCATCTGGTTACGAAATAATTTCACTTTTGAAAATTCGTAAGACTACAAACTGAGATGCTTTACTACAGCTGCTTTGTTAAGGGGTTGTCGCATAATTCGTGCATACTACCGGAAGCGTGGTACGTGTAGTTCATACTGTCAGGATTTTTTTTTTTTTTTTTTTTTTTTTTTTTACAAAAATGAAGTTTAGTTCGTATACATATATTTACATTCTACTTTCATTTCTGTTGAAATTTCCAGCCGTTAAAGTAGGCATACTGTATTTAACTGTATATATATATTTTATACGCATTGTTTACAACTGCAACGCGTTCATAAAGACAAATGGCTTCTTTAAAGTTTGTATAGGTAATAAAGGCAAAAATATCGGAAATGTAAATATATATGAATTGAAAAAGATGAACTTCGATTTCTTCATTTTTTTAAAAAGAGCACTCAAAGTAAAGCTAACATTATAAACGTATACATTTTTGCATAGCAGAATTTTTCTTACAGTGTAGTATACATCGTTAATGAAGTAACATATTCTAAAGAGGTCATTCTTTTGCGAGACTTTTTAGTTTGATTTGCAACCATTCGATAATTCTAAACTCACATCAAGACCTCACCAGCTGTAGGTGAGGTATCACAAATATAAATATCTTTTAACATTCAGATTTAAATAAATAGTCATACATGTATAAGATCGAATAACAAAATCAAACTTTTAAATAAACAAAACTTTAAAACGTTCTTATATTTAAACGGTGAGGTAGATTTTAGGACTTTTTTGAACGCTTGGGATTAAACTAAGTGGAGATGTCATTAACATTTAGAATTAGAGGAAATGCCATCAACAATGTATTGACTAAAGGAAATGTGGTGAACAGTTATGACTAGGGGAAATATCAGAAACAATATTAGGACTAGAGGACATGTCGTGAACAATTGATATTACAGGACGTTTCCTGAACTAAATTGGCATTTTCTGTGAATTTTGCTGAATTAATGGTGTATCTTAAAAGTACCATCCAAGATCAAACTCGTGCATCGCCAGTCTAATGTCTCCACCTGAATAAATTAATCTTAATCCTTATTGTAACGTACTCAAATTGAACATGGAGTGAGAAGTGCTTAGTGCTATATACAGAAAAGAGAAATTAATAAAAATGTGTGGGGATTTAAATGCGTGATTTCGCTGCACATGACGGCATAAATTGAACTAGGAAGTTTTTTGACTGATAACCGAGTAATATATAATTGAAATGTTCCACTCTATTTGGTTACAAGTAAACAAATTACAATCTATCTTTAGATCATGAAATATGATCTATTTTAAACAAGCAAGTAGAGAGGGGTGTACATGGGTTGTATTGTATGGATTTGTAATTGAAATGTATATCTTTAATTGCGAATCATTTTAGAAATCAGTAATAGATTATACACACAAACCCAATATTTTTTTTCAAGTCAATAATATACAAACACCATTACTTAATGAATATGGTTTTGATTTCAGGATGGATTTCGAACATTAAAACACATATTCAATTTGAATTGATCTGAGGATGAATTTTAAAATCCAGAACACGCTAGTGATTTGTATGCATTTTGGAACTGCATATTTTTGTCCTTTTTAATTTTAATTATATATAAAATAATGAATAGTAAATGATCAATAATGATAAAATGAATAATAAAGGAAAGTAAAACTTTCTAAATGCAATTTAAGTGTTCCCTATAGAATTAGCACAAGAAGAGCAATACACTTTTATTGCGCAATTCAAAATATTCATGTGAGGATTCACATTACCGTTCAATATAAACTACATTTACAGGGTTGCATAGTGCTTTACTATGGGTTTCCTTTGATATATCATCATTTGAACTGTAGATGTTGAAAGGGTGATTTGCTCTTTTCTATCTATACCAAAAGCAATACTATAAAAATGTAACTCAACTTCAACAATAGTTTTACAAAACTAACAAAATGACATTCAATTCAGATACATACCTTACATCTAGTGTTATCTACCAGAGGGTGGGGTTCTCCCCGTAATATGTCCCCTCCCACCCGAGGCCCCTTACTCAGCATCAGCGATAATTCCCTAATTCAAAGTGATTTCGAGCGTATCTGTTAGTCTAGATGGATAAAAAGTCAATGTCATCAACGACGTGGTCGTCAAGGTCCTCGGCACCGCATCACATCTGGGTAAATACTCGTACTTATTTGCGTGTACAGGTGAGATAACAAGTGAGTAAATTATGTTAAAAGAACATTTATAATTTCCATTGTTTGGTCTGTGAAATCATTTTATATACACATTAATTGAAGCCAAACAAAATATGATTGAATAAATAATAGATAACTAATTTTAAAATGGAGAGAGACAACACGCTGCCCTGTTTCATAATAACAGGGTTGATGACGTGGAGCTCTACGGGCAACACATAAGTTTCAGAAACTTTAAGCGAATGCGTTCTTTTGCTTGTAACTTTTCATAGCCCTGTATATCACATCTTAAAATGAAAACTAGTCAACAACTTTGTCATACAGAGCAATTTGGCACTGCGCTGGTAGATTGAATTGTCGTGGGGTTTTTTCTTGTACCTCCCTCCATGCATAGGTATTTTGTGCTTGTTCACATAAACATAGTATGTGTTTTGAAGTTTTCAACAAGAAACTTGGCCTGGAAAATACAATCTCAAGTTATTCAAATTCGTTCACAGTATGCATAATACCTGTGATGTAATAATAAATATCTCTTTGGAGATAATTAAAATTTTACATAATCATTTCTATTGATATTAACGTTCAATTTTCATTCTACCCAGTAAATATAAAAGGTATTCAATGTGTGTAGTAAATCTCCAGCGGAGTTAGTAAAACAAATCAGCACTATTGGCACAAATACAATACAATTAATATTTTCAGATACATCACTAGTCCTTCTTCAATTTATTTAGCTACACTTCGAAGGCTGGTTATATCTTTCTGTTGTAAAACAATTGACCAAATATACCAATGTGTAATTAGGACAGACAAGGCAGATTAATTATCACCTAGTCTCTTACTCCAACATTGCATGCGAAAATTCAGTTTCCATACCAATTCTTTTTATCATTAATTTAATCCTTATGGAATGGGAAAACACGAACAGAGATCCATCTCATAAGTCCCATAAGCGATACAAATTGGAGCGTGCGGCAAACAAGGACCCTTGGATATACCAGAGGTAGGTTCAGATGCCTAAGAGGAGTAAACATTCCCTGTTGACGGGTCATATACCGTGTACCCTATATTTTGATCAGGTAAAAGGATGTACCCATCGTTAAAATCAGTGTATCATCAACGTGTTTATCAGTAGCCTGCATCGATCTGAAAATTGACCAACACGTTCTTGCTATTCGAATCAGTGGAGGGATGTGAACACCATATTCATGTGATAATAAAATATTGCTACATAGATATTGGAATTTGACAATGGAGAAGCTGAAATGACCCCTTTTGTTATAAAGTTGAATTGCTAGTTTGTCATGAAGATCTGCTAACAATAAAATATCTACATCTTTATATAATTAAAACGTTTCCCCTTCTTCTCCAACAGAACGATAAATTCACCTAAGTTTGAACGTTGGTTTAAAACGTTTCCCCTTAAGATATTTTACAATTACCTTCTTCCACAGACCGATAAATTTACCAAAGTTAGAAAGTTGGTTGAAATAAATACTCATTGATTTTAGTTTTTGATATTCTATTTAACTTTCGGGAATACATCACTGCATGTTGATGTATTCATAAAACGTGTCAGTTTTACTTCACGTTCAAATCTTTCATTTCAAGAACATTACGGATCAGATTGGTAAAAACAAAATGAACTATGCCTTCATACTTGTATGAGTGTAAAATATATGCAATGTCTTTGTTGACCAGGACAAAGGTGCGTTCTGTGGACAGACATAATATGAGAGTCTTTAATAAACTCAGTTTAGTTTTTTTCTTTTCTTTAGGAGTCCATTCTAATGCTCTTAGGCCTAATATTTCCATTCGAAAATACTTTTGAATCTAAAAGTGGGCCTGTATTGTGGCTGCTAAAATGAATTGGATGAATGGGGACTTTTTGTCGTATTTTAATGACGTTCCTATTTCCTTTTATTCGTTGATATATACACCAGAATTTATTACCTGAGAAAATTCCTCGCTTTTTCTTCACTTTATCATTAAGAATTATTGCCACCAAACTATATAGGCAAATTGATAATTACAAGTACACTATTGACAATCAGCTGAAGGAATCGCTATCTTTAATGAGCACGTGTTTCAATTTGTAGGAGAGGGGTTGCAATACGATTTACAAACACTCTTGTTTATAATCCGCTTTCCATTCATCGTCGTGGGAACTGAGTCGCTCTCTTCACTTTATACCTATGGTGCAATGGGAAAAGAGATAAAAAAATCTTAATTCTAACAACATTTATTTAAAGTGTTCTGGAAAAAAGGAATAAATCAGGCATTCTGATCAAATATAAATTATTCAAAGCGGTAATAAACCTCATTTAGGTAAATTGTGTTCTAATCCCAAAGCATTTCATTAGTTTTTTATATCACAAAAAGATAAATGAATGCTATTTGTCAACTTTAAAATGGTTACATGTGCATCATTTTCACCGGGGACGAACGCTATATAGCAGATTGAATTTCTGTAAAGGAAGCAAAATTAAGCCAATCATGGGTTATACTTTGAAGAGTATGATTGTTTTCAATTTGGATATAAGTGCACAAATTGTTATAATTTACAGAAATGACTTCTTTGTGTCAATTTGATTCATTTTAATACCTTGAAATATGTTGAACAAAACGACTTTTACTATCCCTTTAAATTTGCGTCATTTTGAAAAAATGCGATTCTATAGAGAGATAGAGTGCATATATCATCAGGACAATGGGTGTACTCCACTGAACATTGATAATTCAACTTCCATGTGGTTAAAATCACGATGGTTAGATGGTAAAAAGCAATGTAAATCGTTCACCAATACATAAAATGCACCAATAAAAGAAGTTTTAGAATTATGTCAATTTTAGTGTTCTTCTTTTTAAGTTAAAGATTTGTGTTTAAATGTAATGCAAAAATAAGGTTGTTTTAGAAGAAAATGTGGTAGATATGGATTTTAGCAATATTAAAACATTTACTAGTTGATTTACAAATTTGTTTGGATATCCTATATCCTAAAGACAAGCTTTGGTTTATCACTCGATCAATGGAATCAAGGTTCGTGTATTTGTAATACACTGTATGCTCTGATAGAAAAATTTTTAGAGAAAATCAGACATTTGATGAAAACCAATGCTTTTACAACATTACAGAGATTTTATCTTTGCCCCTGTCTGCTTCAGCATGTCTTCTTTTTTTTTTTATCACATTCTTGAATTCGTCAATCATGTTGGTATTGTTCAGCGTCCCAGGAACTGGCAAATATTTGTGTGGAGTCTTAGCATCTCTGAAATGACTAATATTTCCTTAACATTCATTGATATTTAGTCAATGATAACGCCTGTTTGTGTCAGTGTAACATTTTTTTCAAACCTTTTTTTTTTCAAAATGTAACTATCAGAGCGTATTTGTACAGAACAGTTTGAAATATAAAAAGCAATGGCTCTTCGGTCTGGATGTGAACGGGTCTATCACATACGAAGGAGAAAGTGGTAATGTTGCGCGAAAAATTTCAAATTAAATGATAATTCAAGTTCACAATTAAATGTTGTGAATGAATGCATCACTTCACATAAATCACATTATATAGATCTTGAGAAATGATGACAAAGGCCAAGGGTCACCTTAATAAAAGCAAATGTTACAGTAAACTTTAATTCAAATTTTATAATTATTTTTTTTATACCAACCAAGAATGTTAAGCAGATTTTTAAATGTGAATTTTAACTGAAATTAATTTAAATTATAGTAATATACATATAGCTGATCTTGACCACACGATGTACAATGTATATTATATTTCCCACATAACAAACTGGAGGAGGGGTTACAAACGGGAAACAAACAATATATTTTAATTTAGACTTTATTAATCATGTTTATTATATAAGACACACTGTGGACTATAATTAGCATATTGTGATATAAGAGAGAGTTTTAATTGTCAAAAGTTAAATATTGATTCTGTTTTAAAATTACACACCAAGCATTGAGCTTAGAAGCTATGGATTTTACCATATAACATATTAACATATTTCTTTTCACATACTGTATATTCTATTTCATTCTTTAGGACATCCTTACCTGATCTCCTGAAAGTAAGGAAGCAATATCCTAAATAGTAAATCGTAAAAGAAAAGGCAGAGCAAAAATAAAGTGCAGTTAATCGTGTTGTTTAATTCCTTTTTTATGTATAATGTTTTTTTTATCTTGTAAATATCAGAACTCTCTTAAATTACCACAAAAATAGCGTTTATAAAATAACCTCTCTTTAGGATATGAATCGTCTGTCATTAAAAAAAATAATTTTCGCAATTGAACGAACACCGCAGATTTAACTTGCATGGTACGTTTTCGAGTGTGTTCAAAATCGTCATTACAGCCCAGTATGAATAGAAAAGTAACTGTCCTTGAAACTGTCATAAATGCAAAATATGGAAACACAAATCGTAATGAAAGTAAAGTGTCATACAAAGACATTAAATCTCTATGAGATATGTGAACTGCAGGGAAGATAACTCTTGACTTCTTGTCTCGTGTATGATACCAACACCCAAACATCATTGAATTCTTTTTAAAAACATTAAAAAATCAATTTATAATCAAAAATATGATCAGAAAAACTAGAATATATGATGAACATTGTAGTAGTTAGGGCTATATGGACCATGGATGTGGGTCTGGGTTCCTCAGTTGTTAAGATGTATGAGTAGTAATGTAGAACTCCTTGGTTCATTTCATCGACAATTGTCTCCTTTCTTATATGTTACAATATTGTCAGAGATCTGCCTTAAACATTACATCATCGATGTGTGTGTAACGAAATACATTTGTAGCTGCCTTGTCTATCTCCTTTATACATATCATAATATTGCCAGGGTGTGTGTGACCAAAGATCTTCCTGGCCTATCCCTATGTTCCCCCCGATATATTCAGTTTTAGAATTGTAAATATTACATGAGCATGGATATAGAAACAACAATGTCAAAGATTGAAACAGATTACCTTTAATCCTCTGATCTGTGGTCATGTCCATATAATTATAAACAGAAAGTAGAATCACTCATTGCAGAATATATTGCTAGGATTCTGTATGAATGGATGAATGATGAGGTGTTACCATTCACACTACAGTTAGTTCCTCTATGTATTTAAACAAAATTAAGGATTATCTCCCTCACGCATAGCTCTTATCCTTAGATGAATTTGACAGCACTGTTTTGGCACACTGTTTTTCCCTATAATAGCTCTAAAACTTCACTGTTATTTTGGATTTCAAACATTTCGGTTGAGCATCACTGAAGAGACATTATTTGTCGAAATGCGCATCTGGTGCATCAAAATTGGTACCGTATAAGTTTTACATTCTACACATGAATGTGCATGAAGATGCCGATATTTGCTTTGTAGTGCTCTTGTGGGTTTTATGTTGGTAAACATGTTTATCTAAGCAATAAGTTTATAGTTAAGCAGAGGAAAAGTCTCAGCATTTTATTTAATAATTTAAGTTCATGCCTAAACAAAGGAAAACAAAAATCCGCAGCACACCCCAACGCTAATGATCACCACTTGTTCACATAGTCTACAGCAGGTAACATGAAGAAAAAACACCAAGCAGATTTGTCTGAAGGGTAATTTGGTAAATTCGGTGATATTGGCCAACAGACCCTTGGTTTTATTTTAAATAAAGATAAAAGTGAACCAACTTAATTACATTGTAATGTATATGTAATACATGCATCTACTGATTTTTGCAATTAAACAATCCACTTTTAAAAAAAAAAATACACTTTAAAAGGCATTCAAAGGACATTCAAAAAAGTAAGAAGATGTTATAATTGCATCCAAACTTTTAAATTATAAACAAACTTAGCAGTGCTTAGATATATACCATCTTAAACGTAATCCACCAACATGTTCTTGTTCTTCATTTTCTTTCAACTATAGTCCAGCTGGACATGTCATTACTGGTGATGTTGATATAGTTGAAAATGAGGACCTCAAATCACTTATTCTTAAAGGTCCTAAATACAGAGAACCTCGGTCTTTTAATTGGCGACAGAACTTCATCTCTATTATGAATTATGTCGAAGATTATGCCAGACGATGGGCTAAATATGAAAAAGACGAACTTGATACATTGTCAGAATGGGTTAAAAGCATAAGGGGGATATTAAAATTCCGCATTAGACACATGAAAACAAAAGTACGTAACAGTTATCCTTCTGTGTTTAGTAAACCAGAAGTGATAAAAGAATTAGATAGGTTACATGAGGAATATGTGTTGGTTCCAGCTGACAAAGCTAGTAACAACTTTGTCTTTGTTTGTAAGGCTCAGTATTATGTCTCCGAACACAAAGTGTCGGAGACATATTGTTTTTGCTCCGTTTCTTATTATTCTTATTCTTATTCTTTTCTTCTTATTTTTCCTCTTCTTTAGTGAGAAATTTGTCCGACAGATTTTATGAACATGCTTCGACTGATCAACTTCAAACTTTGTGAGCTGATAAAGGGTCATTAGGAGGGGTGCAATCAACTTTTCAAATTTTCAAAATGGCCGCCGTTTCAAGATGGCGGCCAAAAAACGTCAAAAACTCAAGGTTGTCGGATTTCAACCAAATTCTATTTCTAATGTAATTTAATGACCATGAGTCCATTTCCACCATCAAATTTTTTTTTTGAGCCGCCATTTTCAAAATGGCCGCCATATACCGAAATATTTGAAAGTGTTAAAATCTGTACAACATTTGGGTTCTGGGGTAAATGGAGGGTCCACAATTCATTTTTAGCATCATTATTTCCTTCCATTCTATTTTCAGATTTTTCAAAATGGCCGCCATTGAAGAAAATGGCCGCCAAAATTCAAGTCCGTCGGATTTCAACCAAATTTAGTTTCTAGAGTTCTTTGAGGATCCTGAGTGCATATCTGGCATCAAAAACCATTTCTGACATGGGGAGGTGTTCGGAGACATTTGTGTTGGCATCCCAACACAGTTATAGCTCGTTACAACTGTATTTTAAACGAACTTGGCATTAATTCCACTTCTGGTAATCATACTTATACTCCAACTGCTCTTTCAAAAGATGAAATTCTTCAAAACCATGCTTCAGTTTTAGACACATTCAATATCCCAGTCAATGGGTCGAATGAATATGAGTTACCATACCTATACTGGATTCCTAAACTACATAAAAACCCTTACAAACAAAGATACATTGCCGGATCCAGTAAGTGCTGTACCAAGCTCCTATCTTTGCTCCTCACGAAAGTGTTAACAGCTGTGAAGGAGAAACTTCAAAATTACTCTGCGACTACATATGCCAGAAGTGGTGTTAATCAAATGGGGATTCTAAAAAATTCTAAAGAACTTTTAGTAAACTTGAAATCACAGAATTTTTCCCAAACCTATAGCATTAAAACCTATGACTTTTCAACAATATACACGACCATTCCTCACGATCAATTAAAGACTAGACTTTTTGACATCATAGACAGTTGCTTCTTCAACAAAAACGGAAAACGGAAATATTCATATCTAGTGATCAGTCATTCAAAAACTTAATTTGTTAAACACCACTCTGATTCCACGCACAAGTACTCTGAAGTTGATATACAAAATATGTTAGAGGTCCTCATTGACAATATCTTCTTGGTCTTTGGTGATCAGGTGTTCCAACAGTCTGTTGGAATTCCCATGGGCACGAATTGTGCTCCTTTGTTAGCTGACCTGTTTTTATATTCATATGAAGCACAATTTATTCAAAAACTTCTACGTGAGAAGAAAAAATTTCTCGCTGTGACCTTCAATTCGACTGTTAGATATATCGATGACGTTTTATCTATTAACAATGATAGCTTTCATTCATATGTCGATTTCATATATCCCTGTGATCTCGAAATAAAGGACATCACAGAGTCG
The DNA here is from genome assembly GCF_947568905.1 of Ostrea edulis. Classification (NCBI taxonomy): domain Eukaryota; kingdom Metazoa; phylum Mollusca; class Bivalvia; order Ostreida; family Ostreidae; genus Ostrea; species Ostrea edulis. The sequence continues at coordinate 43,965,687 of NC_079170.1, forward strand.
TCCACTTCTGCTTCATACTTAGATATTTTATTGAAAGTAGACATTAACGACAAACTGACAACTCAACTGGATGACAAACGGGATGATTTCAGCTTCTCCATCGTCAACTTCCCATATTTGTGTAGTAATATTCCATTATCACCTGCATATGATGTTTATATATCTCAAATGATTCGATATGCAAGAGCTTGTTCTGGGTATAGTTAGTTTTTAAATCGAAGTAAGCTACTGACAAACAAGTTGATGATACAGGGATTTCAACAGTCTCGATTGAAGTCAGCATTTCGCTAATTCTATGGTCGTTATAACGATCTAGTTCGTCAATACAACCTCGCATTGGGTCAAATGCTGTCTGACGTGTTTCATAGTGATTGTTAAGCCGTTCTTGGCACACTGATTTTGACTGCGAATAACTCCGTTTACCTGATCAGGATATAGGGCTCACGGCGGGTGTGACCGGTCAACACGGGATGCTTACTCCTCCTAGGCACCTGATCCCACCTCTTGTGTGTCCAGGGGTCCGTGTTTGCCCAACTATCTATTTTGTATTGCTTATAGGAGTTATGAGATTGATCACTGTTCGTTATCTTCACCTTACATGGACAATGTAAAGGAATACTCCAAAGCTGTATTATTTTCAAACTGTACAGATCAAAGGGAAACAAATAACTTTGTTTCAGATTCGGTGTTCTATGTCCCGGTTACAACAAGTCCTTCCTGCCTGCAAAACATTTGATGAATATACAACGTGTTCTAAAACTGTGAGTATCAGGCAGGAACTATTGTAATCATGGTAGTAGTAGCGATAATAGAAACATTAAATGGAGTTTATGCCTGAAAGAAAATAAGGATTGATAAAATATTAGTAAATTGTGAAATATCTCGAAAGTAAAAATCCTTCATCTACATACATAATGTACTTACAGACGGCAAACAAAATTCTCAGAATGAGGCATAAACGATTGCACTTGAAACCCATGTTTCTTCTAAGTAAGAAATATACTGTGTGAAACCAGATGTATACGTATTATATACACACAGTGGACCGTCGTGACCATGGTGAAACGATCAAGGAACGCAAGGGCTCCAGATAAAATGGGTAATTTGAAGCGACCGGCCCATTCGTTTCTCCCAAAACCAACACAAATGAGAGTTTTCTCTGTCTAAGGTATATCGCACGGAAAGCACAGACGTCTACAGAAAAAGATTATATGCTTTGAAGAAAACGATTACTCTTTTCAAAATATTCATGTTTTAATACTGAAAACCTCAGAAAAGTCTCACTGATGTTTGATCTATGAGTTGAATTCAAGTTTTGAAATGATTTAAGGACGAACAATGGTATTGTGTCATAAGAATGAAAAAAGACATTCAATTTCTTGGGGTTCATGATTCCCTTTTTGACAAATTGATTGACAATGAACATTTCTATTTTAAGATGAAAAAAAATGTAGCATTCTTAATGGAGAAAAATATCAAAAATCACCACATTGTTAAATACCATCTAGTAAATGCACAGTTTTGTGAATTTCCATCACATGTTATATTCTAATATAAGGTTTTTTGCTGTTTTCTTTCCCCACCCCCTTTTTTTGTAGCGCATGATACATCTGTTTTCCATTTATTTTTATGGTACATTGTATACCTTCATCCTACGAAAAATACAAATAGATTCCTTCTCGTTTATCATAGTGTATGTACATGTACATGTACAGACAAGCTCAAGATTGTCTAAACTCTATCGTTTAACTCTGCACTGCTCAACTTCATTGACCGCTTGTCAACATCGACTGAAAAAAGAGTGCATTACACTATTACCTAGCGAAATAAATAAAAATAACAAAATAAATAAAAAATAAAATAAATAAATCAGATTAAATCGTTTATACGAATTACTAAATCTCAGAAACGATTTAGAAAGTTGTTCGTACGATTTAGGAATCGATTGTTTGGTTTAAAAAATCACATTTACCGTTTAGTAAATCTTTTGTACTATTTTAAAAAAATCGTTTACGATTTAGTAAATCGTTTGTACGGATTCAAAAGGCATGTGTACGATTTAGTAGAAAGCCTGGTGACAAGCTACAGTATTGGTATAATGAGTAGGCAGACCTTGGTCGGGCAATTTGTCAATCCCGGCTTTTTCACCCCTCCCCCCACGTAATTTATCAAATGATATGGATTTTCAGATCATTATGTCTCTGATAGTTAGGATGAACTTAGGACGTGCCCTAAATTTAGGAAAGCTTCGAAAACCTGACTTAAGACATACTTAGGACACGTTTTAGTTCTAAGATAGCTTCGTGAACATGCCTGCTGGATAACAACGAAATACTTGGTTTTCTATAGAAAGTGCGGTATTAACAGCTACGAAGAGTACATCGGTGTATTTTCTTATGACATAACCATCGCTACAGAAAATATATTATGTAAACATCAACATAACTTCATTTCATTAGTTCTTGACACAACAAGATAATGGTTCTAAATGCATAATTTGTAAATGTAAGTTTATTAAGAATTAAAACCGGTGTTAAGCGCTGGAGTTCATGTCCTAAGGTTTTTCAAAAATAAAATTAAGTTTTTTATGTTTACATTTTACTCTCATTTCTGTCGGAATTCCACCCTTTAAAATAGTCGCACTGTATCTAATATTTATCAAAATTCATAAGCACATTGTTTACATGCATGAGGAAATGGCTCTCATATTTCAAATGGTAACGATGCTCGCAGCATGGTTCACCGTCACGCTATATTGGCGGGTGCAATTCTTTGACATAAAATAAGTTTGTGTAATGTACATATCAGTAGTCCTGTTCTGTGTTTCCATGAAATATCTATTCATCATAAAATTTGGTCTATTAAAAACGGTACCACTGAGGAAAAGACTCAAATTTTAAGCAATAGTACTATGTCTATTTTAACGGCTGATAATTCCGACACAAATGAAAGTACAATTAGATACATGAAGGTATGGACTGAAAAGGTTCACGTCGGGATGCGTCATGCGCTAGTGTAAAACGTCGCAGTTCATCATGTCCATACTCTCGTTTATTTTCAAAAGTGAAAGTTCTTAAACATACGACTGTAAGGTTCCGAAATGTTTAGTATAACGATGACTAGTTCAGGCCACTTGTAACTTGAAAAAATACATTTATTCATTCTCTTGCTATGGCCTTCAGTTCGGCATTTAGATATATCGATCACGTATTATCCATACTAGCGGAAAAAAGAAACTGAACATTATTTAATGTATGAAAAAATAATAAAAAGTAACAATGAACAAATTTTTTTTTTTTTTTTTTTTGTAATACTGTTAACAAATGTATTCGTTACAACATTTCATAATCCATTAATGTTACCATCGAATAACGTCAATTTCAGCAAACTCGAAAGACACTAGTATTCGAACTTGAATAAACAAAGTTAATAGCGCGTGTGACCACCATTTGCATCAACGCATGCTTGACAACGGCACCTCATTGATGCCACTAAAGTGTTCAGAAATGCTTGAGGGATGTTTTTCCAGATGCTGGTTAAAGCCTGGCCCAAATCAGCCAATGTCACTGGCTGATTTGGTAAACGGCATAGACGTCGTTCCATTTCATCCCAGACGTGCTCGATCGGCGATAAATCGGAAGAAACAGCTGGCCAAGGCAAGACATTGACATTCTGTTGAACAAAAAAGTCCCTGACTACACGTGCAACATGTGGCATTGCGTGGTCTTGCTTCAGAGTGATGTGATTTTGCTGTCTCTGTGTGAAGGGTATCACATTGCGCTGAATAATTTCGTCTCGATAGCCTACGCCGCTGAGATTTTCATTAACAATTTGTAGAGAGGTACTTCCATGTGCTGTTATTCCACCCCACACCATAACGCTACCTCCACCGAATTGTCGACATTGCACAACACAAGCGTCCTGGTACTGCTCCCCAACGCGACGATACACTCTACAACGGCCGTCACTGCTATCCCAATGAAATCTGGATTCATCAGTGAACAGAATATTGGCCCAGTCCTGTATTCTGAATCGCAGATGTCCTCTGCACCACGCTAGTCTAGAGAAACGATGATATTGAAACAGTATTGGGCGCACCGTTGGACGTCTTTGCCTAATGTTGTACACGCGCAGACGATTACGCAATGTTCTTGGACTGATTGGTCAAAATCCAGGAATGCTACGAGCAGTCAAACTTGCTGTCTGGAAACGATTTCTCAGGTGGACAAGTCTAATGTAGTTGTCCTGTCGACTCGACGCCACACGAGGACGCCCAGAACGTGGTCGATCCCGAGTGTTACCAGATTGTTGGAAACGTCTCCATAATGACTGGATGGTGTTCCGATGAACTCCAAAGTTTCTTGCTACGATATTTTGTGCCATTCCAGCTTGAAGCATCCCAACAGCACGATAACGTTGATTTTCGCTGAGTCGTGGCATAACAGAAGGGTAACTTTTGTGAAAATTAAAGTGCTTTCCTTAATGAATAGTGTCCAAACAAACCTTTTGCACTTCTTAATCCAAACAGTATTGGCCAGTAAAACTCATGCGTACGAACACTTCAATAAACAAGATATGTTCACTAACCATGAAAAAGTCCGTGCATCTGACTCGGGTACATGTACTATCCGACATTGTTAAAAACATCACCTTTATCAATTGTTTAGATTTTATAAATGTAAACAATAAATATAGAAAAATTCTACTAAATTTTATAATGCAGTTTCTTTTTTTTCGCTAGTATATCAACAATAATAATTTTCATTCATATGTCGGTTCGATATATCCCTGTGAACTTAAAATAAAAGACATGACAGAATCGTCCACTTCTGCTTCATACTTAGATATTTTATTGAGAATAGACATTAACCCAACTTTATGACAAACGGGATGATATCAGCTTCTCCATCGTCAACTTAACATATCTATGTAGCAACATTTCATCATCACCTGCATACAAGTATGGTGTGTATATATCTCAACTGATTCGATACGCAAGAGGTTGCTCTGCGTATGATCAGATTTTAAATCGAGGCGGGACACTGACAAACAAGTTGATGATGCAGGAGTGTCAACAATTTCATTAAAAGTCAGCATTTAACAAATTCCATGGTTGTTATAACATTCTAGTTTGCAAATACAACCAAAATTCATTGGGTCAAATGCTGTCTGACGTGTTTCATATCGATTGTTAGGCCATTCTTGGCATACAAATTTTGACTACGATAACACCGTTTACCTGATCAAGACATAGGGCTCAAGACGGTTGTGATCGATTGACAGGGGATACTTATTCCTCCTTGGCACCTGATCCAACCTCTGGTATATCCAGGGTTCCTTGTTTGCCCAACTCTCTATTTTGTATTCCTTGCATGAGTTACGCGACTGACCAATATTCGTTATCTTCAGCTTTCATTCAGGTGAGCAATTTAACCCAAGGACATTTTGTTCCAAGTAATATAGAATGTTTATCGTCTGTTACAATAGCAGCCTTTTGCTTATTAGGTCACCTGAGTTTACTCAAGTGACCTATTGCAACTGGTTGTCGTCCGTCGTCGCGCGTCAACAATTGAACATTTTAAGCTTCTTCTTGATAACTACTATTTCAATCAATTTCATATTTGGTATGAAGCATCTTTGGGACAAGGGGGACATACAGTCCAAATTTCAAGTTCCCTGCACCCCTGGGACCCATAGGGGTGGGGCATAAACTGCCCAAAATTGACCACTTTTCAAAAATCTTTTCAAGAACCACACACGTGTAAGAATACTAAATGCATTAGTGATGTAGGACAGGAAGGCCTCTAGCAAAATTTTAAATTTCATGATCCCTGGGGTAGGGTTTCTGACCCCAGGTCGGGGCCAAACTTACTATATAGTGTTTACTAGTAAAACACTTTTAAAAATAACGTCCTCTTTAGTGCTACTGATACCAAATTGAAACTAAATGGACACCTAGAAAGATCAGGTAGTCTTTTACTATAATTGTAAATTTGATGATCCTAGGTGTAGCATTTTGGGTATTAGGGTGGGGCCAAAATAATAATTTATTAAATGTGTAAACAATAGACATTTTTAACTTTTTGATAACTGTCACTCCCATTCTTTTCAAATTTGGTAGGAAGCATCTTTGGAACAAGATGGACATAGATTCCTGGAGCCCTAGGGCGGGGTAAAAACTGCCCAAAATTGACAACTTTTCAAAAATCCTCTTCTCAAGAAGCACACATGTGTAAAAAAGACTAAATGCATAGTGATGTAGAGCAGGAAGGCCTCAACCACAATTGTAAATTTCATGATCCCCGGGGTAGGGGTTCTGACCCCAGGACCGGACCTAACTTAATATATATTGTTGATGTGTAGAACACTTAAATAACATCTTCTTTAGTGTTATTGATATTAAATTGAAACTAAATAAATATCAAAAAAGATCAGGTAGTCTTTCACGAAAATTATAAATTTGGTGATCCGAGGGGTAGGGGTTTTGGTATTAGGGTGGGGCCAAAATGGTCAATTATTAAATGTGTGAACAATAGATCATCTTTAACTTCTTTAACTAACATTTCAATTCCTTTCAAATTTGGTATGAAGCATCTTTGGGACAATGGGGACATAAATTGTAAATTGCAAGATTCCTGCACTTCTGGGGCTCTAGGGGCGGGGCATAAACTACCCAAAAATGACCACCTTTCAAACATCGTCTTCTCAAGAACCGTACATGTGTAAGAAGAACTAAATGCATATTGATGTAGAGCAGGTAGGCCTCTAACAAAATTTAAATTTCATGATCCCCGGGGTAGTGTATCTGATCCCAGGGTGGGGTCAAACTTACTATATAGTGTTTATGTGTAAAACACTTAAATGACATCTTCTGTAGTGTTGTTGATATCAAATTGAAACTAAATAGGTATCTAAAAAGAGCATGTAGTCCTTTACCAAAATTGTAACTTGATGATCTCCGGGTTAGGGGTTCTGACCCCAAGATGGGGCCAAACTTAGTATGTGATATTTATCTTTAAGTTTGCTGACACTGTATAAAATCTAAATGCATACTTAGGAATACTTGTTGCAGAAAAGGATGTACACAAAATGGTGTATTTCACAACCCAGGGGGTTGACTCTAGCATGGGTCTAAATTTGTCATATATTTCAATGTTAATACACCTATTATATTGTGTACTTTTGAGGATATTGAAGATTTAAGAACACATCTTGTTTTATACTGTTAGTGAACATTAGAAACTAATGTGAATATTCAGAACAGGGTTGTTTTTTTTTCTAGATGTTATAGCCCTTGGGAGTTGTGATACTTTTCATTAGTTCTCAGGTGACCGATAATGCCTTTTGGCCTGTTGTCTTTATCTAAGTGGAGAGTTGCTATTTAGGGATGGGGTGGGAACGATATATAGCACTTGCAGTCGTCCATTTGGTAAGTCAAAAGGTACACGCGCAAAGACCGCAATCACTCTCCACTGACTGAAACGTGAAAATCAATGGGTGTTTTTAGTACTTGAACATACATTCCTTGCAATGTTCACTTTATTCCTAGACACGAATCTAACATTTAATTTACTGAGTGTTCGAAAATTCAAACATAATTCGTGTTTTCCATTTTCTGCTAAAACAAGATATCTTTGATACTCTGTACATGAAAGGTTCTTCACAAAGCTGATGTGCTCATATATATATATATATATATATATATATGTGTGTGTGTGTGTGTGTGTGTGTGTGTGTGTGTGTGTGTGTGTAGATCATTGTTGTACATTATCCATGACGTCACAATATATCCCGTACTTTTTCCAGATCACTGTTGTACATTACCCATGACGTCACAATATAGACATTTAACGTTCCGCTTACTTTGACGTCATAATCACTGTTACTATGATACTGCTATGTATACATTTTTGTAAAGCTTCTGAAGATGTAATGAAAGCGCTAAAGCTTTACGGAGGATTTCTGTGTTTTCTTTTCATATTTTTTAAATATTAGTATCCGATTACTGAGACTCTATTTCAATTTTGGGTATATATATATATATATATATATATATATATATATATATATATATATATATATAAAGTCAAAAAATAAAATTCAATACTCAAACTTTTATCTATAGCGCTTTCGCCCTGCGGGCTCGTCAGTAGATTTTTAAAACAATGTAAACAAGTTCCATTATGACGTCATCCTCGTGACGTTATGTGGGCAACGTCAAACATAATACAGTCATGATTGTGACGTCAGAACATTATACAATGTTAATGTTAGGCACTTTTAAAAATACAGACATATTTAAAATAGTTCAGTCTATAAGTTTTAAGCGCCTCTGAATATTCCTGTACATTAAAGGAGACATTCTATGTAAAATGTACATGTTAAATAACATGAAGTAAAAATATTAACAGTTTAGTTTCGGCTTAAACAGTTTTATGAAATAGTTTTCCTTGGCTCTACGTAATTGTTCATTTTCCTCTTTTACTTTGTAAAATGGAAAAATATAAAAACTGCCTCCCCCGCACGAATCAAAATGTCCGCTACATGGTGTGTTTTTTATTGTAGGATCTCTGATCTGTTGTTTATGTACACGAACACGGTCAGCCAATTTGGTTCCTGTTTGACCTATATAGTTTTCTCCACATGTAGGGCACGTCATACAATAAAGTAGATTTTTAGATTTACACGTCATAGTTGAATTTACATTGAAGTTCATTCCGTTTTTTAAAATTAGGGAGTGGCCGGTTTGTATAAATTGGCAAGTACCGCATCGTGGATCCTCGCATTTGAAGACTGTTGGTTTTTCGGGGTTTGATGTAAATTTGGCTTTAGTGAGAATTTTTTTCAAATTTGATGATTAAATTTTGTATTGTGTTTTAAGAGAACTGGTATATATCTTTATTGTATAATTATGTAAAAGTGACACATGATCGTGATAAAAATGATTGTAAAACTCTGTGCTGATTTAAGAAACTACAACTTTGTTATGTAGTGAGCCAGTTTAAGTCAATAAAACAGCAACTTGTGGTATATTACTTTTTTTCATAGACACAAACTTACGAAACCTGCTGAAGCAGAAGCATCTGCTTCAAACGTACATGTAGGAACCGAAGTTGATACTGCTACCAATATAACTACCAGAAAACAATGAAGTGCATCTACATGATCACGAGTATACAGTATCAAACCCTCAACATTTAAAAAGGTACAGTGTATAATACAAGTATTGTCAATACCAGATACTAGTACATCAAACCAGGAAGGTACAACTGTTGTTGTTAAGTTTAATGTCAGGTCGTTTTTCTGTATTTTCTTCATTCTCATTTCAGTGTTATCTAAATTTATATGCACACCAAATACTATAATGGTATTGTTTTGTTCTTACAGCTTCCCTTGAAGACTTGGATGTTGTAAACTTGCAGTGAGAAATATACCTGCTTAATTAAAGGAAACCAGCCATGACAATTGGGAACATCAAAATTAAAAGACCATAGAAAGGTATGTTTTTACAGTTCGTTAAGGAAAAAATGAACAATGAACTTTCTATACACCGACTAGTTATCAATTTCACAAGTCAGCGAAGATTTCAAAATATTCGATTACCTAGTAATTGTTGGGGGTATAAATGTTGCTGTATACACCATTTTCTGTGGATATTTTCCATATGTTCATGAAGTTTTGTTTGAAGTGATCATGAACACTGTTGGGAGTGTCCATTCAACTGAAATACCAAAGTCAGAAGAATTGAAGATTGCTATCGATGCAACAGAAGTGACCTAATATGACCAAATTGATATGAATAGCCGGTCCTTCGCTTACAGTAATCACAAGAGTCGCCACAAAGAAAAGACTTTAATGTGTATTACACCTAATGCAGCTTATTTCCAATCTGCATGCTGCATACAAATTTGATTCGGCAATTGTGAACCATTGTGGCATGTTAGATAAGTTGCAAGTTGGTGATATACTCCTGGCGGACAAAGGATTTTGTATAAGTGACAAACTTCCAAATGACATGACACTTAATACCCCACTCTTTCTTACAAATAAATCCCACTTCTCAAAATAGGATGCACAACTTTGCTATAAAATTTCCAGGTACAGAATTAATGTTGGATGGGAAAATGAGAGAATGATTAAAAAAAAAATCCTTAGCCATATCCTATCATAGTATATATATCGATCTGATATATTTCAGCTTTATATGGCCCATGTGATTTTGCAGGTTCCCCATGAAGGACATTGCAGATAAATCCTACAAACTCATTAGATTAATTGCATGTATATATACCTTAAATCTGTACATACCTGCCAAATTAAATTTTTAAAAGTTAAAAGTAATGAATATCATATATGCAATATAACTTTTCAACATATTCATATGAATATAAAGCCTTTTGGAACGTCTCCATAAGAATTAAATATTCTCGAGAGGGACGTTAAACAATATGCAATCAATAATAAAGGCCTTTGTTCTCATTCTGAAGGTTTTCAAATCTGCATTATTAACAACAAAAGTAAAATCCATTGTTTATAGTAAATGCATGTAATTTAATGATTTCTGTAAAGCTGGACACTGTGTCTATACATATATTTTGGTTTATCTACAATAAGAAAAACTCTGTCTATAATGTTTTTTCAATAGTATACATGTAATTACATAACTTTGATAGATGCACCACTGATATCATAATAAAGTATATGAACATGCGGTTATTTGTCTGTGTTTTAGACTGCAAAAAATACTTTATTATTATAATTAAACTCTATCACATTTAAAATCTTTGTTGACCATAATACATCTTTATCAATGTGAACTATTTGAGTGTCACAAGGAATCCACACTAGCAAATCACAGCATTGGGTGTCTTTCAGGTGTTGTTGCATCCTTGAATCTGATGCCAATATTCATATTTTGTTTTGAGGTGCAGCGAACCATCCCTTGCATCACATTCTAAAATGGCAAATGTCATTACATGTATTGATGAAATATACATGATTTACAAGTGCTCTGGTTAGTAGTGAAAGTATTATACTGCAATTATTAATACCTATTTTGACATAAATGTACTGCAGTATTCAAAACTTGCTGCAAGCAAAGTTTATAAAGAACATTAACAGTCTAATATCACAATGAAGCCTAAGTAGTATTTGTATTTCATTCATAAAATGATACTTTAAAGTTATAACAAACTTGGACACATCCATAATATGAATACATATATGTACAGCTAATGTACATGTATTAGGTACACATACACGTAATTGTTCAATCTATAATGCTGACTTACCAAGAAGGAAATACCAAAATTTGCACAGGCCTCTTTAATTGCCATTGTTCAAGCTAAAAATGGGCACTTAGCCTCAATTAAAAATTTATGGGGTTGTTCACAATGGCCTGTTGCCCTGAGGAATGAGGATGCAGTTAATTCCTCCATTGTTGTTGTGACCTTTGACTGTGTCGACTTCGGATGTTTTATCCAACTACTGGCATAGTTTACATCAGTTTTATTTGCCGTCTTATATCTGAAAATTTCCAATATATCTACATGTCAAACATTTATCTTCACAGTTCGAACCCATTTATTACTTACTTTGGGTATATCATAATCATAATAGATATAGATCCAAACATGTATTGACATTATTTTTATTTTGAATGGTGTACCTGTCTTTGAAAACTTGCTGTCATATGAAGATCGACACTTACATTGCTCCACTATGGGTATACTGGCATCAGACATCCACATTGATGATAATTGCGCAACACCTTTATCCTCAGATTTAAGCCATAACTATAAAATAATTAAATATTAAACAACCTTAACCTTTTTGTGATGTAACTGATAGAGATAGGCACATTTAATGCGCTTTGTTTATTGAATGAAAGGTGAAGATAACGAACAGTGATCAATCTCATAACTCCTACAAGCAATACAAAGTAGATAGTTGGACAAACACGGAACCCTGGACACACCAGAGGTGGGATCAGGTGCCTAGGAGGAGAAAGCATCTCCTGTCGAACGGTCACACCCGCCGTGAGCCCTATATCCTGATCAGGTAAACGGAGTTATCCGCAGTCAAAATTAGGGTGACAAGAACGGCTTAACAATCGGTATGAAACACGTCAGACAGCATTTGAACCAAAGATAGGTTGTATTGACGAACTAGATCGTTATAACGACCATATAATTTGCGAAATGCTGACTTCAATCGGGAGTGTTGAAACCCCTGTGCCATCAACTTGTTTGTCAGTAGCTTACTTCGATTTAAAAACTGACTATACGCAGAACAAGCTATTCATATCGAATCAGTTGACATATATAAACACCGTATGCAGGTGATAATGGAATATTGCTACATAAATATGGGAAGTTGGCGATGGAGAGGCTGAAATCATCCTGTTTGTCATACAGCTGAGTTGTCAGTTTGCCGTTAATGTCTACTTTCAATCAAATATCTAAGTATGAAACAGAAGTTGACGACTCTGTGGTGTCCTTTATTTCGAGCTCACGGGGATATATCAAATCGACATATGAATGAAAGTTAGTATTGTTAATAGACAAAGCGTCATCGATATATCGAAATTTCGAATTGAAGGCCACGGCGAGATATTTTTTCTCCTCACGTAGAGGTTTTCGAATAAATTCTGCTTCATATGAATATAGAAACAGGTCAGCTAACAAAGGAGCGCAATTCCTGCACATGGGAATTCCAACAGACTGTTGGAAGACCTGATCACCAAAGACCACGAAGATATTGTCAATGAGGAACTCTAGCATATTTTTTATTTCAACTTCAGGGTACTTGTGCGTGGAATCAGAGTGATGTTTAACAAAGTAAGTTTTCGAATGACTGATCACTTTATCATGAGGAATGGTCGTGTATAGTGTTGAAAAGTCCTAGGTTTTAATGTTATTGATTTGGGGAAAAATCTGCAATTTCAAGTTTACTAAAAGTTCTTTGGAATTTTTTAGCATCCACTTTTGATTAACACCACTTCTGGCATATGTAGTCGCATATAGTTGCATGTAGTCCCAAATATACAACTGTACACTACAGGTACGTACATGTAGTATCGTTGTTCATCCCCCTCCTCTCCCCTCCCCTCCCCTCCCCTCCCCAGTACGTTCGTATAAACACAAAACAAGTTTTATGCATAATCCGGTTTTTTTATTTTCAAGTATAAATATATTTTCAATTGGAATGATTTGATTTCACGGGTAAAGCGAGCGCTGATCGATGTCTGGATCGTTGAACTTCGACAGGAAGTATTAACCAACATATATACACATACCTGTGACCGTTTTTTTCTTCACAGTCAGTAATGTTAAATATTATACTCTCTCTCAAATTTTATAAAGAGTTTGCTAATGCAAGGTTGTAATCTTTTTCCTACATATACTTTAATATTTGTGTTATAAGCCTATACGTTTGTTTGTTTTTTCTTTAAATGTATACAAATACATGTACGGAATTAAATTCCTGTAGAATGATTCATCAAAATGTCAATATCTGATTGATACTGACAGAGATAATCACTTTCGTGAAGCTGCTTTAACTGTTTTACAGGTAAAACGTATATATATATATATATATATATATATATATATATATATATATACATTCTTTCTTCAGCGATAGTTTTTAGTTTTATTTACAACTAGTTGAGAATTCAAAACTCACAAAAAGACGTCATCAACTGTAAGTAAAGTACCATAAATGTAGCTCTATTTTAACATTCAGATTTTGATAGATAGCCATATAACAAAATCAAATCAAATGGTAAATAAACAAAATTTATACAGGCTCTTAAATTTGAAGGTGATTAGATTTTAGGACTTTTAGCTTTTGAACACTTGGGATTAAACTAAGTGGAAACATCATGAACATTTAGGATATGAGGAAATACCACCTATAATATAAGGAATAAAGGAAATGTTGCGAACAGTTATGACTAGGAGAAATGTCAGAAACAATATTAGGACTAGAGAACATGCAATGAACAACTGATATTACAGGGCGTTTCGTGAACTTGGCATTTTCTGTGAATTTTTGCTGAATTAATGGTGTATCTTTAAAGTACCCTCCAAGCTCAAACTCTTGCATCGCCAGTTTCAAATCTCCCCAAATGGATCTGCAGTTTCATCAATGTCTCTGCCTGAATAAATTAATCTTAATCCTTATTGTAACATAATCAAATTGAACATGGAGTGAAATGTGCTATAAGTGATATATACAGCATGAAATAATAAAACATAAATGTGTGGAGATTTAAATGAGTGATTTCGCAACAAATGACGACATGAATTCAACCAGGAAGTTTTTTTAACTTATCTCAGAGTAATATATAATCAATGTTCTACTCTATTTGGTTACAAGTCAACAAATTACTAGCTATCTTTAGATCATGAAACATTACCTATTTTCAACGAGCAAGTAGAGAGGGGTGTACGTGAGTTGTATTGTATGGATTTGTCATTGAAAATCATTATAGAAATCAGTAATAGATGATACGCTTAAATCCACACACACAAAAAAACATAATAAAAGGAATAGTAAAAGAAAGTTAAACTACCTGGTATATGAATGCAATCTAGGTGTTCCATATAGAATTATCATAAGCATAGCAGTCTACTTTTATTGCGCAATTCAAATTATCCATATACAGATTCACCTTACCTTTCAATATAAAATATATTTACAGGGTTGCATAGTACTTTAAAATGGTTTTCATTTGCTATATCATCATTTGAATTGTAGATGTTGAAAGGGTAGTTTTCTCTACAATATCAATTCAGATAATACCTTACATGTAATGTTATCTACCAGAGGATGGGGTTCTCAGCGTAATATGGCCCTTCCCATCCGGGGCCCCTCACTCAGCATCAGCTATAATTCCCTAATTTAAAGTGATTCCGAGCGTATATGTTAATCTAGATGGGTAAAACGTCAATGTCATCAACGACGTCGTTATCAAGGTCCTCTGCATCCAAGCATATATGGTTATACACTCGTAGTTATTTGCGTGTACAGGTGAGATAATAAGTAAGTAAATTATGTTTAAAAGAACATTTATAACTTTATTTTCATTGTCTGGTCTCTGAAATCATTTTATATACACATTGAAATAAGCAAAAAAATATGAATAAATAAATAATAGATAACTAATTGAAAAATGGAGAGAGAAAAAAAATACCGTCATGTTTCATAACAGGGTTGATGACGTGGAGCTCTACAAGCAACAAATAAGTTTCAGAAATCTTAAGTGAATGCGTTCGTTCGCTTGTAACTTTTTATAGCCTTGTATATCACATCCTCAAATAAAAACAAGTAAAACAACTTTGTGAAACAGAGAAATCTAGCACTGCGCTGGTAGATTGAATTATCGTTTTTTTTCTTCTTGTACCTCCCTCCATGCATAGGTGTTTGTGCATGTTCATATAAGCTTATTATGTGTTTTGAAGTTTTCAACAAGAAACTTGGCCTGGAATGCAATGTCAAGTTATTCAAACTCTTTCACATTATAAATACTACCTGAGCTGCAATGATAAATATCTCTTAAACATAGGACCTTTAGAGAAAATTAGCATTTTATATAATCATTTCTATCAATATAAACCTTTAATTTCCACTCTACACAGTACATGTAATATAAAAGGTATCCAATGTCTTTTCTAAATCTCCGGAGAATTTAGTAAAAATATCAGCAGCATCTGCACAAATACAATTAATATATTCAGATACATCACTGATTGTTCTTCAATTTATTTAGCTACACTTTGAAGGCTGGATATGTCTTTCTGTTGTAAAAACAATTCACCAAATATATCAATGTTTAATGAGAACAATCAAGGCAGATACATACTCATCTAGTCTGTTAAGCCAACAATGCATACGGAAATTCAGTTTTCATACCAATTGCTCTTATCATTGATTTAATCCTTATGAAAGGGGGACACGGACCCCTGGATATACCAGATGTGGAGTCAGGCGCCTAGGAGTAATAAACATTCCCTGTTGACCGGTCACATACACCGTGAGCCCTATATTTTGATCAGGTAAGATGAGTTATCAGCCGTTAAAATCAGTGTGGCAAGAACGACCTAACAATCAGTATGAAACACGTCGGAAAGCATTCAATCAAATGATAGGTTGTACTGGCAAACTAGATCGTTATAATGACCACAGCATTTGCCAAACGCTGACTTTGAATTGATCACTGTTCGTTATCTTCACCTTACAATTGCAATCCCCGTATCATCAACTTGTTTGTCAGTAGCCTGCCTCGATTAAAAACTGACCAACAAGCTCCTGATATCCGATTCAGTTGAGGGATGTAAGCACCATGTGTAAGTGATAATGGAATATTGCTACATAAATATGGAGTTAACGACTGAGAAGCTGCATGCATCCTGTGTGTCATAAAGTTGAATTGGTAGTTTGCTGTTAATAATGCAATTGCTTACAATAAAATATCTATATCTTTATATAATTAAAACGTTTCCTTTAATATATTTTACAATTATCTTCTTCTACACACCGATAAATGCACCAAAATTTTGAATGTTGGTTGAAATAAATACTCATTGATTTTAGTTTTTGATATTTTATTCAAATTTTGGGAACACATCCCTACATGTTGATAGAAAGCTTACGTGCCACATGGATCATTACAATGATATAATAGATTATCCATGGTATCTTAGTGTCAAACACTCTGCAAGGAACTATTAATCGATAAAAACAACCTTTAGAATTACGAAGACGTGGCAGGTTTACTTCAGGTTCAAATCTTTCATTTCGAAGAACGGTACGGATCAGATTTGAACAAACAAAATGATATACGCCTTAACACTTGTACGAGTGTAAAATATATGCAGTGTCTTTGTTAACCAGTACAAAGCTACGTTCTGTGTACAGACATAATATGATATTCTTTAGTAAACTCAGTATAGTTTTTTCTCTATGAATCTCTTCTAAGGCGCTAAGCTAAGGCCTATTATTTCCATTCAAAAATACATATGAATCTAAAAGTGGGCCTGTGTTGTGGCTGTTAAAAATGAATTGGATGAATGTGGATTTTTAAAAGTATTTTTAATGACGTTGCAATTTCCTTTTATTCGTTGATATATACATTAGCATTTATTACCTGAGAAAATTTCTCCATTTTTTCTTCAATTTATCATTAAGAATTATTGTCATCAAATTATATAGGTAAATTGATAATTACAAGTAGATGATCACTATTGATTATCAGCTGAGGGAATCGCCATCTTTAATGAGTAAGGGTTTCAATTTGTAGGATAGGGCGTGCGATACGATTTACAGACACTCTTGTTTATAGTCCGCTTTCCATTCATCATCGTAGGACTGAGACGCTCTCTTCACTTTATACCTATGGTGCAATGGGAAAAGAGATAAAAAAAAATTTTAATTCTAATAACATTCGTTTAAAGAGTTCTGAGAAAAGGAATGAAATCAGGCATCCTGATCAAATATAGATTATTCAAAGCGGTAGGAAAGCTCATTTAGATTAATTGTGTTCTAATCCCAAAGCATTTTATTCGTGTCGTATGTAATAAAAATATAAATGAATGATATTTATCAACTTTGAAATGGTTACATGTGCATCATTTTCACCGGGAACGAACGTTATATAGCAAATTGAATTTCTGTACATGAAGCAAAAAGTAAGCTAATCATGGGTTATAATTTGAAGATTATGATTGTTTTAAATTTAGAAATAAGTGCAGATAAATGCACAAAATTGTTATAATTTACAGAAATGACTTTTTTGTGTTAATTGGATTCATTTTAATACCTTAAAATATGTTGAATAAAAACTACCTTTACTATCCCTTTACATGTGCGCCATTTTGCAAAAAAGGAATGCGATTTTATAGAGAGAGTGTGCATATATCACCAATATAATGGGAGTACTCCACAGAACATTGATAATTCAACTTCCATTTGGTTAAGATCACGATGGTAAGAGATATATTTAATGATTGCACTAGACTGTTAAATGGTTCTTTATACCCAGGATTTTGGACGCATCATATGAAGTAGGATTTTGTTGTGTTTACATAGGATTTCCTATTATATTATCAAAAAGCAATGTAAATCGGTCACTAATACATAAAATATACTAATAAAAAGAGGTTTTAGAATTATTTCAATTTTGGGGTAATGTATAGACATTGAATTTTCAAGTGAAGATTTGTGTTTACATGCAATGCAAAATTAAAGTTGTTTTAAAAGACAATGTGGTAAATATGGGTTTTAGCAATATTAAAACATTTACCAGTAGATTTACAAAACTCTGTAACAAAATTGTCTGGATATCCTATGTCCTAAAGACGGGCTTCTATCACTCGATCAATGGAACCAAGGTACTTGTAATATTTTCAGATAATAAAACTAGAGATCTTCAGACATTTGAGGAAAATGAAGGATAGTACAGTAATACAGGGATTATACCTTTTCCCCTATCTGATTCAACATATTTTGATCTTTCTGATCACATTCTTTGGATTCATAAATCATGTTGGTATCCTTTAATGTCGCAGGCATTCACAAATATTTATGTGGAATCTTAGCATCTCTGAAATGACATATATTTTCTTCAAAATCATGGATGTTTAGGCTGTGATAACGCCTGTCTATGTCAATGAAAGGCGAAGATAACGAACAGTGATCAATGCAAGGTGAAGATAACGAACAGTGATCAATCTCATAACTCCTATAAGCAATACAAAATAGAGTGTTGGGCAAACACGGACCCCTGAACACGCCAGGGGTGGGATCAGGTTCCTAGGAGGAGTAAGCATCCCCTGTCGACCGGTCAAACCCACCGTGAGTCCTATATCCTAACCAGGTAAACGGAGTTATCCGTAGTCAAAGTCAGTGAACCAAGAACGGCCTAACAATCGGTATGAAACATGTCAGAAAGCATTTGACTCAATGATATGTTGTATTGACGAACTAAATCGTTATAACAACTATAGAATTTGCGAAATGCTGACTTCAATCCAGACTGTTGAAATCCCTGTATTATCAACTTGTTTGTCAGTAGCTTGCCTCAATTTAGAAACTGACTATACGCAAACCAAGCTCTTGTGCATCGATTCAGTTAAAAGATGCAAATACCATCTGCAGGAGATAATGGAATATTGCTACATAAAAATGGGAAGTTGACGATGGAGAAGCTGAAATCATCCTGTTTGTCATACATTTGATTTGTCAGTTTGCCGTGAATGTCTACTTTCAATAAAATATCTAAGTATGAAGCAAAAGTAGACAACTCTATTGTGTCTTTTATTTCGAGCTCACAGGGATATATCGAATCGACATATGAATGAAAGTTATTATTGTTAATAGACAAAACGTCATCGACATATCTAAATGTCGAATTTAATGCCACAGCAAGATATTTTTTTTCTCGCGTAGAAGATTTTGAATATATGCAGCTTCATATGAATATAAAAACAGGTCAGCTAACCAAGGAGCACAATTCGTGCCCATGGAAATTCCAGGAGAATGTTGGAAAACTTGAAAGTATGTCAAAGTCACATAAGCAAATAGAATTGTATCACAAGATCTTGACATAATTAATCTAGATAGAAATATGAAATCCCTCCTTAGAATAGTTCTGAAGATATTTAACATGTTTTCTTCAAAGCAGGTCAAAGTTCAACATTACATAACATAATATGGAATTAGAGGTCTTGTCATGGCAATTCTGTATACAACATATGAAAGAAAGTTCAGGACATATTGCAAAGATCAGATTTTTATCAAAATAACGTCAACTTTCCAGATCGATTGATTGATTGATTGTATCTCACTTAACGTCTCGCTCGAGAATTTTTCACTCATATTGAAATGTTACCATTACCGGATAAGGGCTTGAAATTTAGACCTATGCTTGGCGCTTACGGTCGTTGAGCAGTGAGGGTTCTTTAGCGTGCCACACCTACTGTCACACGGGTCAGCCGTTTTTAAGGTCATCTCCGAGGACCTGTGATATTCACATCTGAAGCATAGCGTTTGGCTATTGAGCTGTCACTCCCTGTTTTAACGACTTAGGTCTGTCGCGGCCGGGATTCGAACCCCGACATTCCGCATGCGGGGCGAACGCTCTAGCCTCTTGGCCACAGCGGCGTCGAGGTCACAAGATCACACACCAATGCACCACATGAAAGGAGTTACTGTGAAGAATACATGTACAAAATATGAAAACCCTAACTTGAATACATCAATAACATATTCAAATATTTTTCGTATATCCCAGCATATCACACTTTCACCCCCTATTGTGACCCCACCCTATACCCGGAGACCATACATTGCACAAACGTATATCTACTCCATTTTAGGAAAATATTTTTCCTATATACTTGCATGCAAAACGTTAATGTGGCCCAACCCATTCCCGGGGAAGGGGCATGCTTTTAACATACTTGAATTTAAACTGCTTTGAACTTTCTGGTCAAGTAGATCTTGCGAAGAGGATTTTTAAACATTTTCCCTATATATCCACGTGTTCAGGGGTCAGTGTTTGAACAACTCTCTACAGTGTATTTGTATTGCTTATAGTAGTTATGAGATTGATCACTGTTCGTTATTTTCAGCTTTCATGTAATACTCTGATTCCCTATTGTGGTTGAATCTGCACTAAGTCAAAATCAGCCTTCTAAATTTGAACTTTATTGACGTAGTGGTTCTTGAGAAAATTTTTTTTTAAAGATTTACCTTCTAAACTCGCATGTTTAACTTTGATCAGCTAATGTGGCCCCATCCTAACCCCAGCACCATGATTTAAAACTATTTAATCTACATTATGTCAGGAAGCTTTCATGTAGAGTTTTACATTTTGGCCCAGTGGTTGTTGAGAAAAAGACTTTCCCAACATGTATGTATTCACATGTAAAACTTTGATACCCTATTGTAACCCCACCCTACCCCGGGGGCCATGATTTTTACAAACTTGAATCTCACTATATCAGGAAGCTTTTATGTAAATTTGAACTTTCTGGTCCAGTGGTTCCTGGGATGAAGATTTTAAATGATTTTCCTTAGATATCCATATGTAAACTTATGAGCCGCCATTGTGGCCACTCTTTAATCCTGTGAGCCATGATTTTAACACACTTGAATCTGCACCATGTCAGGAAGCTTTTATGCAAATCTCAACCTTTTTGGCCCAGTGATTCCTGATAAGAGTTTTAAATGACACTCATCCTATGTTTGTATTCTCGTGATAATCTCCGCTTTGAAGGGGTGTGACCTTTGATGTAATCAAACGTGAATTCCCCTCAGCCATGGATGATTAGTACCACGTTTGATTGAAATTTGCCCAGTTGTTCTGGAGATGATGAGAATGTGAAAAGAAGATGGATAACCGAGCGACAGACAGACGACATACAAAATGTGATAATAATTCCTCACTTGAGCTTTCAGTCCAGGTGAGCTTAAAAAACATATGAATACGAATAACGTCTTCCGCTGAATCAATAAAATGTTGTCTTGTGTGCATACTTCTTTTCAATGCTGACTTTGAATATTAAGTTTTCCCCACATTAAAAAAATTGACCAAAAGATATCCTTTTGGATTCACATATAGTGACGACGTCCAGTGCTAGAGATTCGATTAATGTTGAACACTTGGATTGTACAAATAAATAGACATGTTACATGTATGTCGAGTAAATAACATTTTATCGACATGACATTCCCTGCATTTAATTTAGAAATTCGTACTCATAAATATCACACTGACAAATTGAAAACGACTTGTAACATTTGATCGCATTAATAACGGTGCATATCGTGTATTCTTCGTTACACTTAGCGAAATATCTTTATGTCCAAAATTTTTAGCAACCCTTATTTCTACCCCTGCAACTTAATTTTCATTAAGAATATCCCTAGCTTACATGGATATCTCATTGACTGAAATGTATGATTCAATGTTGACATAAAATACACAATTTGTTATTAAAAACAAAGTTCCTTAGTCTGTTGAAATAAGTTTCTATATTATATTAAACAGTCTGGTAAAGCTAAACAGCATTGATTTGATATTGAATTAATTCATGTGTCTATTCTATTGTATTGTGAAATGAACACTTCGCTTCTTTTCTCAAACAATCTGCATTTATTCAAACTGCAATTTTTAAATGTATCTTTACCTACTATAAATTATAATTATCAATGCATGGTGAGTGACAAGATATTCCTCCGGCTACTGTCTCCTGTGATGTTTATTGATTACCAAATGCATGTTTGCATTTTTGGAATTACAAAATTTGAACCTGATTGCTGCAGATCATTTAGCAATTTCACACGGTTGCATAATCTTATCCTTGATTCCAATGCCAGTTTGGTCATGGTCGTTTTTACCTTCATCGGCAAATCTTAAAATTACGGTTCTTTGAAAATGCCATGTTTACTCGTTATAATTTACATGTAAAGTTAACATTCTTATTATCATTATAATACGAGATTTGTCAAACGCAAATATAAATAAGATTAACATAAAAACCTATACATTACAAAATCTGTAAAACACATTGAAACATTGAAAGTAAATTAAATCAGACAAATGTACATCACATTGAAAATCTTGAAATAAGATGATGTCACGCGATCTAGTCTAAATACTTTGCGTAAAACGGCATTTAATCAAATAAAAAATATGTCTGAAGAGTTAACAGCATTGACATGAAAGGAAATTAACAGTACTGAAAATGTACATTATCAGATTGATAATAAAATGCAATATAAAAGGAATGTATTTTAAGATATTCCTTAAAAGAATTTAGGTTGTGTTCACGCCCAGTACATATATGTACAGGAAGTATTGCCACACTAACATGGAAATGGTTGTTTCCGATCCCTATAACTTGGTTTGAGCACAAGGTTGGGCTAAATGTTCAGCTCCAATTCTCAAAACGCGATGCCCGCGCTGGAAGGTACATATACAAGTTTACTAAATCTTGAATATATACAGACAAAACCCAATGTTATTTACATGTGATAGAAATATGTAATGGGTTCGGAATCCTCCTGGCAATCACTGCAGTAAAATCAAGTTTACTTCAAGTATACACATTGCGATTCATAAGCTGATATTAGACAAGATCTTCTCCATCTTAGTCGATGCCATATTCCCGGTTGCTGACGGTTTGTTGATCTCGTAATGTAATCTGACGGTAGACGCACCATGTATCCAACAGATCTATCGTTTCTAAACCATGGACTAGAGCTTACGTATTAAGAAAAGTCTTGTCAAACTATGAATTCCAGGTTAAATTAAGATGTCACGGATTACTTGTACTTCAACGTATTCGTTGATATTTGTCACCGAGGTGGGGTCCTATTGTATGGGAATCAAATATGTTCCTCTGATACTACAACTCTTTCTTTATACTATTTCATTAAAATATATTGTTGAGCGGAACGGAATGAACTACATCATATTGCTTGTGCACCGATATACCATGATTCGTTAGGATATTCTGAATGATTACGTTTGTAAAGTTTTCATTTTTCTTCGAATTTATTACCATACATTCGAAATTATGGGTGAACTTCCCTGTGAATTTACTGAAACTCTCTGTTTGTTCTAAATTGCGTCTAGAAAAATTATTCCGATGATTCCTTGAATTTGATTGATTTAATCCCTTTCTGTTTGTCCTCTATTTGTCCCATTGTATTTTCAAGTTGATCTTTGTCGGAATTTGGCAAGGAGCCGAAGAGCTGGTGTAAGCTAATGTTTAATTCGGTAAGAGGAGTTATTAGAGGCTCCAGGGCATAGGCATTGGTTGTTTCCAGCTTCAAAACGTTCACGGCTACAGATACATTGTCGACTGATCTACATACATTTCGTGTAATTTGCAAGACATCAACTGTGAGGTTAATACGTTGCTTAACTGCAAATATTTCAGTGTTTAGATCTTGTATTATTTGTTGTTGGTCCTGCATTTTCTGTTTCAAGCCTTCGCTTGTGTTTTTTATATTTTCTAGCTCTGTGTTTTTCCGTTGTAGACTTGTTTTTAATGCATTATATTTTGATTCTTCCTGGCGTTTGAGATTTTCAAAATTTTCTTTCCTTTTTTCCAGTGCTAAAATTCCTACACATGCTCCTGAGGCAAATATAACTGGTATCGTCAATGGGACGAATAAACTAGCAACCGTTGCAATACCACCGGCAACACGAATTAAATACTGCCGAGATCTAGCATCCTTAATTTCAGCCTCGAATCTCCATATATTTTCATCTGCATCTTTGATATTGTTCAGAGATATTTGCTGTGCATGTTTAGCTTCATTTATCTGGTCTTCGCAATTTGAAATTTTTGTTTCATTACCTTTTTGTTCCGATGAAACAATGCGCAGTTTTTCATCGGCTTGGCATTTTTGTTGTGTTAGCATCTCCATTTTTTCTTCGTGCTCTTCTTTACATTTTTCAGTGCAAGAAGCGATATTTTGAAAACAAGCCTGTAACTTAATGCAGCAAGGGGCTATTTCCTTTTCACAGTATACACTGAACTGCAAAGTTTTTCCTGTTCGTGAATTTCTAATTTTATCAATCATATTTCCTAAGTGTGTCAGACCAGTGTGTATTTGAAGTGACATTGAATTTGATGCACCAAACAGTGGAATAGAACGATATAAAGATAAAGATAACGAGCATTGATCAAGCTCATTACCATCTGTTTTCATGTTGACGTTGGAATGATCGCTCTCCATAGCAATGTACTGAAAAAGAAATTTTAGGTGAGATATATATGTGTTAACTTAGATTTGTAATCAATCTTGAAAGATGTTAATAAAATGTTACAGACCTTGAAGCGTGCTACTACACCTCCAAAGCGTTTCGGTTCGTTCTGTGCAAACCGTTCACCTTTCCGTGCAGACCGTTCATTGTTTCGTGCAGACCGTTTAGTGTTCCGTGCAAATCGTTTCGTGCAAGAATCGTTCCGTGCATAATCAAGTCACACCCACAGAAACGTGCAGATCGTTCAAACCACGCCCTTATGAACGTACAGACCGTGCAAGTAATTTCGGCAAAGGATGTAGGACAGGTAAACATTGTTGGGAATTTGACCAATTATTTCAAAATGTATATAAAAAAATCCGATACCACTTTCTCACCCTTGGTAGTTTCTAGCAAATGCAGAGATATATCTGCCCTCGTTATTTTTTTTTTTTATTATTGATTTTTTATTTTTATTTTTTTTTTTTTTTTTTTTTTTTTTTGTATATAGGAATAATTCATTTGTCTTGTTACATTTGTATGATCAACTTTCTCTTTTTAAACAAAAATGATTTTCATCAAAATCGTTTATCGGAACTGTCTGTATAATCCAAAGACCGACCTGTGTATAACTTGCAACTTGTATGTTCTACTCAAATTCCAAGGTCTCTCTTTTTTTTTTTACCACAATAGAGGTTGGCTAATCCGGGTATTTGAAATTAACATTTTTACAGAAGGTGTGAAAATCAGCAGGGGCAATTGAAATATGACAAAAGAGGTGTTTATATATTTTGTCTCTGAAAAATAAATGGAGTTTTCTATACATGTAGGTTTTAAATTGAGGCAAATGCACCAATCTATTAAAATTGGATGTTAGATCCGCTCGCATATCGCAGTATTTGTTTTATCTATTCATTTACATGATTTATTTCTCAATCTATTTCATTCATATTTTGATTGTTTCTTTTTGTTTTGTATTTTCCCTTCTTATCCAAAATGACAGGTTCTTATCGACTGCCTAATTCTATGTCTAAATGCACCCCCGCCCCCTCCCGCTCGAGAATATGTTCCAGTCTTACAATAATTTTTAAAATTATTTTATCTGTTGTCATACACGTATGTAAAAATGTTTAGGTTTATTCAAGATCTGTCTTTGAGAAGAGGCATGGAGAATACAAATTGCACACGTGTTTTAACTGCCCTCAGATTGAACGTACAAAACTAGCGATACAGACGCGACTTTTTCAACGAATTTAATAGAGCAATGAATAAATAAAGTTGAATAATAAATATTCCATGATGATACAATTTATGCATATTTTTCCTTTATTTTCGAAGTTAAAAAATATCCATTTCCTTTTATTCCAACGTGTTCGTAAATCATTAAACATCAAAGCGTGCAGGGCATGCCTAGCGTATCGTGCAGACCGTTCACAACTCTGACGGGAAAATTCTTAAAATTATTTTATCTGTTTTCATACACGTACACATGTATATAAAAAAAATATAGGTTCATTCAACATCTGTCTTTGGGAAGAGGTCTGGAATATACAAATTGCAAATGTAATTTAACGACACACAGAACAGATGTACAAAAATAGTGAAACAGACGCGACCATTCAGTTTCAAAGAATTTAATAGAGCAATGAATCAATAAAATTTTATTAATCAATATTCCGTGACGATATGATTTTTGCATATTTTTCTTTTATTTCCGAAATTTGTTTTCATTCCAACGTGTTTATAAGTCATTGATCTAATAAGCAAAAATGAAATTTACCGCGCCGCACATGGGCAATCATTTTAAAATGAATCATTATCATTTATTTCTTCTTTTAATATCTAGAATACTGCATGCGCAATTATATTGAAAATATTTGAACCAAGTATTACCAAAAAAATCACAGCGTGCAGGACATGCCTACTGTTCCATGCAGACCGTTCACAAAGCGTGGAAGCCACGCCTGCAAAGTGGTCAGCGTTTCGTGCAAAGCGTTTCGTGCAAACCATTCACCGTTCCGTTCCGTTAAGAGTTCCGTGCAAATCGTTCAGCGTTTCGTGCAAACTGTTCACCGTTCCGTGCAAGAATCGTTTCGTACCGTTCCATGCAAGTGGTGTCGTAGTACACTTCAGGGTCTGTATATAAGATCTATACATGTTCTAGCAATAAATATCTATATGTTTGTTTTCTTATGACGTCACAAAGAACAATTACTTACGTCGTGATATGTTGACGTTACTTAGCAATATTATTTTATTTTATAACTGTCTGAAGAGGCATTAAAGTCGAAAGCGCTAACAGTGAAATGTTATTCGAGTTTTATGTTTCTTTTTCTTAATTGACTTTTATTATTGGATATATATATATATATATATATATATATATATATATATATATATATATATATATTCATTTATTTATATTGTTGTTGTCCCTAATCATAAAACAAGCCTATGAGTTGATATTAAAAAATGTACACATTTAAGAACCATTCTCTGTATACATGAAAGCGTGCTTTTACTTGACAAGAAGACGTCCAATTTCTTGGAAAGACGTGAACATCAGTAAATATTGAATGTGTATATTAATTTGTCAGTCAACTATTATACAAAGTTATGTTGTGTATATTTTGTTTTGATCAAATTAATTTGCTGGAATATCATAACGCAAAATAAATCCCTTCAAATACCATAATATTCAGCTGAAAATAAGAGAAAATTATTCTTATTATATTCTTACTTGAATAAAGGTTTAATGTATTTGTATGTACTAAAATACATATCACAAAATTAGATATGGTATTTCTCTCATGAAGATAAGCAGATTTTAAATTTGCCTTATTGCAAAAATATACGAGTTTTCCTATAATTTAGACCTTCTCCACATTTGACTGCAACACGTATTCCAAGCATATTCATGGTCAATACAACTTATGCTTTTTACCGACATATAAGAAGAACGTTTTGGATATTTTGAACTGCTTTACGTCTTCAATGAACGAGAAATTTGGCGGTATTTTGAGTTTTACCTCCTTGTAATGCATCTTTTAAGTCACTCGGATACGGTACACAAACTCATTTTTTAATTTTGACACAAAACCAAAACCTATTTTTTACAACAACCTCCCCTGTCAATGAAATTGTTGTAAAGTTTATTGGGCATTGATTTTGCATTGCATATCTACACATGCCATTTTATTAGATATCTGATATACATTGAAATGAAACTATTTCTACAAATCATTAGAAAGAAAATTAAAGGATGGTGTAAGTAGATTATGACCCAAGTAACATTAATGTTTCTGGTAAATTGCAGCTCTCCTTGTCACACAAAGATAGAAAAGCTGTAGAACATATGTCAAGCAGTTTAAAATGTTAATCATAATGAAATTGAGGGACAAAATGGTTTTAAAAGCATACATACTCAGTCATTAATGTACTAGTATTACTAGTAGCTGCTACAAATCCTATTTAATGTTTCTATGGAGACAAAAGAATCAGATTACCATTTTTCTATAAGAAGACTTTCAGGATAATTTTCAAAAACCTATAGAGAATATGCATAATATAATATAATATAATATATATATATATATATATATATATATATATATATATATATATATATATAAAGCACTGAAATGACATACGACACGAACAACCAGATTGTCAAATTGTCAGGACAACCTGTCCCTTCTTTAGGACAAACGACAATTACATAATGTGGCCAATATTAACAGAAAATAATAACATAAACTACATATGTATACATCTAGCACTAAATCTAAAATAATCCACAAACGTAATTACACTGTATTTTATATATATACATGTAAAATAAGAACTCGATACATTTTCAGTATGGATTAAAAATATAAAAGGAAAAGGAAAATCCCACATGAGAGATATCAAAACAAGTATGAACCATCTATCCTTCTGTGTTTAGAAAACTAGAAACGATAACAGAATTAGATAGGTTATAAGATTGATCACTGTTCGTTATCTTCACCTTTCGTAGGTTACATGAGGAATATGTTTTGGTTCCAGCTGACAAAGCTTGTATCAACTTTGTCGTTATTTGCAAGGTTCGTATCCCGTGTGGATCTGGGTTAAAATAGGTCCTTGGTACCCCCTGTTTGTAGTAAGAGGCCACTAATTGGGACGGTCATTCAGATGAGACCGCAAAATACGAGGTCCCATGTCACAACATGTGTGGCAAGATAAAGATCCCTCCCTGCTCAAAGACCGTAAACGCCGAGCATGGGCCCAATTTTTGGAGCCCTTCACCGACAGTGGTGACGTCTCCACATGAGTGAAATATTCTCGAGAGGGACGTTAAACAATATTTAATCAGTCAATCAATCATGTAAGGCTCATTATTATAATTCTATTTTAAACGAACTTGGCATTAATTCAACTTTCGGTAATCGTATTTATACTCCAACTGCCCTTTCAAAAGATGAAATTCTTCAAAACTATGCTGTAGTTTTAGACACATTCAAAATTCCAGTCGATGGGTTGGATGCATATGATTTACCGTACCAATACTGGATTGCTAAACTTCATAAAAACCCTAACAAGGAAAGATACATTGCTGGATCCAATAAATGTTCTACCAAGCCCCTATCTTTGCTCCTCACGAAAATATTAACAAGAAGCCCAAGGGCCTAGAATCGCTCTTCTGATAAATTGTACAACCCCACCATTTCTATTCTTAGCCTCTTAGTATTCTAAATCTTTAGTTAAATCCTAAGAATTCAAAAAAGTAGGTCAATGTGACCTACTTTTTGGTTTACACATTTTGAGAACCCAAGAAATATCAACTGACAAAGTTTGATGATTTTAAGCCAATTAGTATCTGAATATTGAAATATAGCTGTCAAATTCCAATCGTAGGTCATGGTGACCTACTTTTTGGTCAGCGAACTCCGAACATGCAAGACCCATCAACTGACAAAGTTTGATGATTGTAGGTCAAATAGTATCTGAAATATATAAATATAGGCGTCCAATTCCAAAAGTAGGTCAAGTTGACCTACTTTTTCGTCAACACCCTTCAAACATGCAAGACCCAACAACTGACAAAGTTTGATGACTGTAGGTCAAATAGTATCTGAATTATATAAATATAGCTGTCCAATTCCAAAAGTAAGTCAAGGTGACCTACTTTTTGGTCGACACCCTTGGAACATGCAAGACGCATCAACTGACAAAGTTTGATGACTGTAGGTCAAATAGTATCTGAAATATATAATTATAGCCGTCCAATTCCAAAAGTAGGTCAAGTTGACCTACTTTTTGGTCGAAACCCTTCGAACATGCAAGACCCAACAACTGACAAAGTTTGATGACTGTAGGTCAAATAGTATCTGAAATATATAAATATAGCCGTCAAATTCCAAAAGTAGGTCAAGGTCACCTACTTTTTTGGTCGACACACTCCGTAGACTCAAGATGCATCAACTGTCAAAGTTTGATGATTGTAGGTCAATTAGTGACTGAAATATATAAATATAACTGTCAAATGCCAAAAGTAGGTCACAGTGACCTACTTTTTGGTCCATACACTCCGAAGACTCAAGATGCATCAACTGACAAAGTTTGATGATTGTAGGTCTGAAATATAGTAATTTAGTTGTCAAATACCAAAAGTAGGTCACGGTGACCTACTTTTTGGTCAACACAAACCGAAGTCTGAAGACGCTTCAACTGACAAAGTTTGGTGATCCTAGGTTTTACAGTGCCCAAAATATGCATCTAAAATTGAAAATGTGAAATTTGAATATCTGCAAAATTCAAAAAGTAGGTCACTGTGACCTACTTTTTTATAAATATGTTTCAAGACCTCAAGATGCATCAACTTACAAGATTTGATGATTCTAAACCTCTCGGTATTTGAAATAACAATTTAAAATATATCTATAAATGATAAGCCATAAAATTCAGAAAGTAGGCCACGGTGACCTATTTTTCAGTTGACGCATTTCAAGGTCCCATGATCCACCAACTGACAAGTTTTGATGATCATAGGCTTCAAAGTGTCCAAGATATGCATCAAAATTAATTTTAAAATAAATACCTGCAAAATTCAAAAAGTAGGTCACCGTGACCTACTTTTGAGACAACTTGACACAAGGTCCTAAGATGCATCAACTGTCAAAATTTGATGATCCTAGTCCTTATAATGACTAAAATATCAAAGATTTAAGGAAATATAAATTTAGGTCAACTTTGAAGTGACCTTGAGACCACGCCCTTTGCCCCAGGGTAATGCCTTGAACAATTTTTAATCTACAACATATTCTCATCCTTATGTGTAAGTTTGGTGATAATCTGCCCAGTGGTTGTTGAGAAGAAGATTTTTTAGCAACCACTACTTTTGTTTGTATTTTCCTGATTATCTCCCCTTGTTAAAGGGTCACATCCCTCTATTTAGTAAAAATGAAAGCCCTTGGGCCAATGATACCCTGTAACAAATTTGAAAAAAATTGGCCAAGGGGTTCGTGAGTTATAGCCCTTTTTCTAAAAAGTTTACGCACACCGCACACCGCACAAATGGCCATAGCATTAGCTCTTTGAGCCTTCGGCTCAGAAGAGCTAACAATTGTGACGGAAAAACTTCAAACGTACTGCGCGAGTACATAAGCCAGAAGTGGTGTAATTCAAATGTGGATTCTAAAAAAAATCTAAAGAAATTTTAGTAAACTGAATTGCCAAACGTTTCTCAAATCAAGAACATCAAAACATATGACTTTTCAACATATTATCACAACCATTCCCCATGATGAATTCAAGACTAGACGTTTTGACATCATAGACAGTTGCTTCTTCATCATGAAGGAAATTAAACGCAAATATTCTTATCTACTGATCAGTCATCGAGAAATTACTTAAACGCCACTCTGATGTACAAGTACTCTGAAGTTGAAATAGAAAAACATACTGGAATTTCTCATTGACATTATTTTCGTGGTATTTAGTGATCAGGTCTTCCTACAGTCTTTTCGAACCCCCATGGACTCGAATTGTGCTCCTTTGCTAGTAGACCTGTTTTATATTCTTATGAAGCAGAATTTATTCAAAAACTTCTACGTGAGAAGAAAAAATATCTTGCTGTGACCTTCAATTCGACATTTAGATCTATCTACGACGTTTTATCTATCAACAATAATAATTTTCATCCATATGTCGATTCGATATATCCCAGTTAACTCGAAGTTTAAGACACCACAAAGTTGTCCACTTTTGCCTCATACTTAGATATTCTATTGAAAGTAGATATTAACGACAAGCAATCTTGAAGAAAGTAAATTTGGCGTTTACCTCTTAATGAAAATATTCTCTGTCGTGTCGTGGTGAACTGGTTTTATCTGTGAACTTATACGGATTTGAACTGCAGAACTATCCACTCTAGTACACGTTTAATGAAAGGTGAAGAAAACGAACAGTGATTAATCTCATAGCTCCTGTATTGTGTTGAATCAATAGCTTTATTCTTTTTTCAGCTCGTTCAAGCACGATGTTGACCTACAATGATAAACTAATGCGACAGTTCCGAATTGTTTGGGGTGAGAAGAAAACGCTTAGGTCTGGGAACGGAACTCTGAACGGTTACCAATCTGTCAAAATGTACAGGTTATATAAAAAGGTAAATCGCCATGCACAAAATTCACAATTCTATTGAAAGTTGGTACACAGGCAATCCTTGATCAACGGAGTGGATGATATACAATTGAACATGGATATATTGTAAAGAAAAGTAAAGACAGAGTCGCTTTAACTTATTTAAGATTATTCTGAACGATTATTCTTTTCCCAAAATTTTGAGAAAAGAGTAACTCTGACACTGTAAGGTTTTTTTCATGTGTATATTTATAGTTTTGCAAAGGTTTAATATCAACTTTTTCCCTATTAAGTACATCAATTGTTTATTTTTTAATCACAAATAAAAATGAAAAACGTCAATTCTCTTTAGCTAAGGGCAACAATTTCCATTAAATCTATTGGTCAATAGCATATTAAACATATTAAAGATGTCAATGAGTATATACCATTTACGCATTTTAATGCATGACATGAATACGTAATATCTCCTCCTCTTCCTAGGCAATCAGTCATGTAAATGAATTATGTAAGACTGTAAAATCATGTCATCTCATACAGTAGCACAAATCGTTCCCTTGGGGATTTCAACATACTTTTCGAAGACGTTATCATATACAAAATACGGAGATATTGATAGTAAATAATTGTACCATATATTTAATATCAGATTCAAAGTACTTATGCGTAGAATCAGCGTGGTATTTACCAGAGTGGGGATTTGTAAAACTTATCACAAGATATAAAAGATATGATCCATCTCAGAATTCCAATAGAAAATACAAAACCAAGAGTTTGGCAAACAAGGATCCTGTGATAGTCTAAAGATGGGGTTGTGTACCTAGATGGAGTAAGCACCCATGTTGACTGATCACATCCACCGCTAACCTTTTATACCGGTCAGGTTGCTTGTCGTAAGAGACGAATAAATGGGGCGGTCCTTCGGATGAGAACGCAAACACCGAGGTCCCGTGTCACAGAAGGTGTGGTACGATAAAGATCCCTCTCTGCTCAATGGCCATAAGTGCCGAGCATAGGTCTAAATTTTGCAGCCCTTCAGCGGCAGTAGTTACGTCTCCATATGAATGAAATATTCTCGAGAGTCCCTCTCGAGAATATTTCACTCATATGGAGACGTCACAATATTCAATATTAAATCAATCAACCATAGTCAAAATCAGTATATACAAAATGGTCTAAAAATTTGTATGAAAGACCTAAGATAGTATTCAATGAAATATCCTACTATGAAGATCACATGGAAGACCCTGTTGTGTTTTTTTTTCAATTTCGAATTCAATTTGGTATATCGAATCAACATATGAATGGAAATGAACATCGTTAATAGATAAAATGTTGTCGATATATTATCTAAATGCTGAGCCGAAAGCGACATGGAGATTCTTTCCTCTCATGTAGAAGCTTTTGCGTTTTGTTGCCTCACCAGAATATTAGAAACAATTCGACTTGTGATGGAGCTCAATTCATGTTCATGGGATTTTAAACGGAATATTGAAAGATTTTACATCCAAACTACACGCAAATCGTGTCAATAGGGGATTCTAACAACCTCTGAGTACTTCTGCACAGAATCAGAGTGGTGTTTAACAAAGTAATTTGTGGATGACTGATCACTGGATATGAATATTTCTGTTTTCCATTTTTTTTTTAACAAGCAGCTGTTTATTATGTCAAATGTCATTTATTGTGAGGAATGGTCGTGTAAAATGCTGAAAAGTCATACGTTTTGATGTTGTTCATTTGGAAGGAAAATTTTGCGATTTCATTTTGTCTCTTCTCGCACCTGTTTTATCTCAATATGTCTGAAGTTCCTTCCTCAAAGCATTTAATTTTTCAGGGAGAAGCAGAGATAGGGTTTGGCAGAAGATTTACAAGATACAACAACGTGTCTCTGTTTATAAGCGTTTTTGTGACGTTTTGACACCTAGTATACATACTGCAACCTCTGTAAGTCCCAATAACTGGAATATTACATGATACAACTTGAAACATAAATTGGAATAAAAAATGTAGAAACAAAGCCAACAATTTGTTTAAAATACAGTTATAATATTGCGTCTTAGAAACAACAAGCTTTGTCAGCTCGAAATAAAGTATCCCTAATGTAACCAATATAATTCTTTCATCACAGAGAAGGAAAGATTTTATGCACTTTGGTTTTGAGATTTCAATATTACTCTTCTACTGATTGTGTTAGCTCAGTGGTAGAGTGTTCGCTTTATAAACGGGGGATCATGAGTTTGAGCCAAACGCATATCATGGCCACGTCAAACTTAAGACGTAAACATATGTAGTGATTGATCCCTTCCCATGCGGTATGGATTAAGAAATGAGAATCATAGGTCTCTGTGACTTTTAACGGAGGTTCAGCGTTGCTGCAGGCATCTGCACGTTACAGGACACAAACTAAAATTGCCCTGAGCGCTAGGTATAGCTCTATTACAGAATTAATGGTGTTTGTCCCAAAACGAAGCAAATACGATAACAATAATTTCAACATAACTTTCGATGGAAACATCATTTGTGATACTGAAAGTGTGAAAAATCTCGGAATTTATCTCGACAAATCCCTTACAATAGAAAAACAATGCAGTTCCGTTGCAAGATCATGTTACATGCATCTACGTCGGATAGGCAGCATTCGACCGTTTATAACTGATGATGCTTGTAAAATTCTAGTGAATTCTCTCGTTACATCGAAGCTGGACTATGGTAACGCTTTATTGTATGGAATCAACAAACAATTCACAAACTCCAGCGAATTCAAAACACCGCTGCAAGGATAATTACACGGACTAGAAAACACGATCATATCACACCTGTTCTGATCAATCTTCATTGGCTTCCCGTTGATTATCGTATCCAGTACAAAATTCTCCTGTATGTGTTTAAAGGTCTCCACAACCTGGCTCCAGGATATTTAATGGAACTCATTATTCCATACAACCCGACAAGAGCCTGGCGTTCAGAAACCGCACATCTATTGACTGTACCATCAGTCAGAACTAAGACCTACGGTGAACGCATATTCGACAAGGCTGCAACCACACTCTGGAACAATCTGCCTAGCCAGCTCAGAAACGTCAAAAATCTTGAATGTTTTAAACGTCTGTTAAAAACTCATCTTTTCTGTCAATCCCATAACCTTTAAATAGCTATGTACTGTTAAATTTAATGAACTTTGGGCACATTTGTGTTTTAGACTCCTTTGAGTAGTTTTACTTGTTTGTTTTTCATATATTTAGGACGTTGTATGCTTGCATCATATTTTTTACTTTAAATTGTCTTGATTTGTATTTTTTATCCATTATGACATAATGTAGCATTCATGCTTATATGTGTAAGGATTATTCGTTGTGTATTCTATGGTTTTTCTTTTAATTATCAATTGTAAATTTTAGTATGTTGTACAGCGCTTTAGAGTATTTTTAGATAAGGCGCTATATAAGTGTATTTTTATTATTATTATTATTATTTTATATATTTGTCGTACTTTGACTGCAGTTGTTGACATCGCAATTCTCGACAGAAGGTAAACAATCAAACAAACAGATATTCCTCGCATACTTTGTATCCATTATGATTTTGACAAGGTATCTTACATTAGGACAAGGTATCATTTGCAAATTTTTTCCTTTTT
This sequence comes from Ostrea edulis, assembly GCF_947568905.1. Taxonomy (NCBI): domain Eukaryota; kingdom Metazoa; phylum Mollusca; class Bivalvia; order Ostreida; family Ostreidae; genus Ostrea; species Ostrea edulis. The sequence goes on from NC_079170.1 coordinate 44,001,716, forward strand.
AATCATCGATTAGCATAATCGTCAACAGAGTTCGTCAATGAAATGAAGTTCGGTCGTCAATTGAAAGGTCGTCAGTTTCAATCATATCGATATTATCAGTGATGTCTAGCTTGACAATAGTGTAAAGAAAATAAGAAGAACAAATACATACAGGATGCTTTTAGATGCGATGATTTATAAATTCAAAGTTTGTTTATAACTAATAACTTTTGATTTTATAGTAAAAATGTACTGGTAGGAAATACTAGTTGATGACCTGAACTTGAAATGTGATAGAATACAAGACTGACTTTTTTATCAATGCGAATGTTGCTTATGTTCACGGGATCTATTCATTTGTAAGTAAATTTGAGTTTAAGGAACGGACGACATGCTTTGATTCATCGTGAGGAATGTTCCTACAAAATGTAAAATCCATACGTTTTAATTTTGTGGATATTTAAAAAGTTTTGGGATTTCAAATTTACCAAAAATTTTGAAGAATTTTTTGAAAATCCACATTCTGATATATGTTGTAACATAATACATAGGGATTTTCCTCTCTACAGCAATTGATTTTTTTGCAGGAGCAAAGAGAGGGATTCAATAGGATATGTACGGGATTCAGGAATGTGTCTCTGTTTGTGGGAGTCTTATATTCTTTTGGAATACAGTAAAAGTACTGTATTTCTAAATAAATGTGAAATTCTTATCATAATTGTTAACCATAAAATACTATCAAAGTCGATGATTTTTGGTTTGAAAATTCTTTACCCTTGAATCTCCTTATTATTTACGGTCATGCACATGAAAAGGTAAAATACCTCACTGTAACCAATCTCAAAACTCCTATGAAGAATACAAAATTAAGAGATGGGCTGACTCGGACTCATGAACATACCAGGGCAGGAATGCATGTAACACTGGAAACTTGACAAACCCTTTGTCAATCGTAAACATGTTTAAAAGAAAATCATTAGGTAAGTACAGGTATTTCAAAACGTGCCTGTTTCGGTTTCGTGTTTAAAAATAAATGTTCTGATTTTCACTGGAACCGAAACAAAATGTGTTTTGCTCTACCAGCTTTAATAATACATGTACAATATACCTTTAAATATATACATAACTTGCATTATAAGATATGAACACAAACAGATCGGTCAACCAGTAAAAGATCAACTCACAAACACATCAATTAAACACGTGTGAACATTGAAAAACATTGGTCTAACTGAAAAAAATGTTTCACGCCATAATCGATAAACATAAATCTTAACTAGCGCCATGGACCGCTCGAAGGTCCGCATTAGTGGGTAGCTCCTAAGATTGGGACATGTAAAAGGAAAGTCCAATCCACATACATTTATTCGTCGACAAAAGTTTTAGCTTCAAAAAATATTCCATAACCCTAACGAAAGTCCCTTTTTACCTCACAAAGTAACACCTGGGTGACATGAGATTAAAAGTTAATTAATGTTAAGTACCCCCTTTTATTCCAGACTTGTACTGGATTAACTAAACCTGCATATGGATTTGTAGAAAGATAGCATATTAATCATATCTGGGAAAACCAGGTTCTTGAATGGAACTGAGATTATTTTGTGCAACAGAAATGGCAAAACTCTGCCTTTTTCCGCGTTTAAAAATAGTTATCGCAGGCGTCTAGTTAAAAGCAGTTTCAATTCTTGACATATCCGGTAATGCAAAACATGGTGACCGACTGATAGCCCCAGCGTTCATTGACTTAGGCCGAGTTCTTCAAGTATACACACACACAACCATTTTACTTACTTCATGTATGGCATAGAAGTTTATTACTGTACGCATCTTTAACTGTAAACCTGTCATAAACTGGTCAGCTTGATAAATTCTAGGTTTGTAAATAGAGCTCGATGCATCCTTACAACAACAATAAAGCCGAGGAAAGATAACAAACTTGAATCCACACTTATGCTAAAATGTGTCACCATTGTGATGAAGATTAGGATTATAAACAACGTTATATTGCTTTACTGTCCTCTTTTTCAAAATATGCTATTACATATTCAAATGAAAATGGGTATTGACATTGTTGTAAAAAACCCAAATTCAATGAGTTAGAGAGGATATACAATGCTTTGTAGTTGGATATGGAATTTATTTCACGAGTACGGTAGGATATTTTAAAAATATATTTCAGAAGTGCGAAGCACAAGTGAGAATATAAAACAAAATCTGCCTAACGGGTGAATAAATTTCATATTCAACAACAAAGCATTGGCCTTTCTGTTTATTTCACTTTCTTTGGTTTTAGAACCTGTTAATTTTAAATCCTAAGAGATGTATAGTAATATTAATAAATAACGTCACAGTCAGTTAACACGACTTTGTAATCAGTTGCTACATTAACAGTAGTGAAAATATGATTTTCTTTTTTTCAAAAATTATACCATTGTTGAAAATGTAATAAACTTGAATAAACAATGCTGACCTTGAAGTAGGATCTTGCTATTCCAGAGCATAGAATCAATGGAGGTTGCCAAAATCACCATAAGACGGAAATTTGTAATTGAAATATGTACAAATGTACATTCTGAATACACGTTCTGGAAATGAAACCGAAACATCAATTTATATCTTTACAAAATCAGTCAATACAACAATTCACAGTGGAATAAATACCTCATTAAATATGCAGAAACACATTTGACAGCTTTTTAATCGTGAAAAGGATAAAGAGGAGTGGATAATCATAAATCATAAAAGCAATACAAAATTAAAAACTGGGCAAACATTTGCCCCTGAACACTTCAAAGTTGGGATCAGGTGTCTACTCGTATATAATTGATTTGAGAACCTATATAAATACGTACATATTCCAAGGAAATAAGCATTTCGTTTGGAGATATAAAGACATTTACAAGAAGGAAGCATTGATTAGTAAGTAAAGCAATTAAAGTATTACTACTCGTACGTATTTTGTGGGTTATGCTGAATGAAAACTGGAGAACGCATTTGTTTTTCTTCGATAACAGGGAAACATGATTATTGCATTGTATTAATATGCTTAAAAATGTCTTTGATGAAATGGTATACAAAAAAATATATTTCTTTAGGACAATTCAAATTGATGTAAAAGAGATAGTGCTATATACATGTACATGTCAATGCAATATTATCTAATGTCATACATTGTCTACGGCGATTATTGTCATCCATTCCACAAACTGTAGTTGAAAGCGAGACATGATAACAAGAGGTTCATGGGCTACGTCGCCCATCTGAGCCACCATAACCCTGCTGCTGTTCAACTTTCTGATTTTTGAAGGATTTATTAGCTTTATTTCGATATGATTTTTTTTATCCCATACTGAAACGAAATAAATGATACCAGATTTGGGTTTTATAACTACATAAAATTGTCAAATGCACAGTCAGTAGCTAGTTATATACAACAACAACCAATCACGGCAATTCTCTGACGATAGCTTAGTGGATAGAACATCCGCTTAGGAACTGGGAGCTCATGATATCTAGTCCAAATCGTGTCATGCATGACAACATGAAATCTAAGACGCAAAGAAATATAAAATAGGAATTGAATGTCCTTCGTAAATGCTCGACATTTTAAATATCACACCCGTAATATTGTTCAATCAAAATGAATTTAATTATTATTGTGCTTACAGTTCATATATCTCAACAGTCTCGATTGAAGTCAGCATTTCGCAAATTCTATGGTCGTTATAACGATCTAGTTCGTCAATACAACCTCGCATTGGGTCAAATGCTGTCTGACGTGTTTCATACCGATTGTTAAGCCGTTCTTGGCACACTGATTTTGACTGCGGATAACTCCGTTTACCTGATCAGGATATGGGGCTCACGGCGGGTGTGACCGGTCAACAGGGGATGTTTACTCCTCCTAGGCACCTAATCCCACCTATGGTGTGTCCAGGGGTCCATGTTTTCCCAACTATCTATTTTGTATTGCTTGTAGGAGTTATGAGATTGATCACTGTTCGTTATCTTCACCTTGAATACATATATACAGTTTGAACATGTATTTAAAATACTTTCCATGCACAATTCTTTCCTCTTGTCTGTAGTCTTTTCATTTAGATGTTGGTTACCTCTATCTCTTTTCCTTCTTGTGTTAAAAACGTGGAAATGATGAGAGTCTTGTGTGACCGGTCGACAGGGGACACTTACTCCTAGACATCTGATTCCACCTCTGATATACCCAGGGATGTATATATGTCCAATTCTCTATTTTGTATTCCTTACAGGAGCTATGGGATTAGTCACTGTTCGTTATCTTCACCTTTTTGTTTACAGTTGAAAATAATTAGCAAATTCAGCAAGATACGTTTGAAGACAGATTGTAGTTTTAACCGGTGTTGGCAGAAGAGAACATTTTAGAATGAGTAACTTTTCAAAATGTTTCTTTTGCTTTTGTCTTACAAAGTAATATACAGTGAAAATGTTAACGATGTGATACTTAGGAAAGTGAGAATCGTGCGTATTTAACATTTTACTGTCGCAACAAGTAAACAACTCACGTCGCAACAGCTATCAGCGTAATGTATAGTTTGGTTCTACGTCAAATACATGCTGACTTCTCTAAATTCCAATGGCACGTAAAACAATATAACAACAAACATATCGTGAAGTGAAGAAACCTTTTCAGTATTGGTAGGTGATTCCACTGTACTGATCATGTATGTACATCCGATGTATCATATATATATATATATATATATATATATATATATATATATATATGAGGTTGCTGCATGATGATATCAACATTATTTCGTTTGCAATATTTCAGAGGTTTCCCATTGCATTCAAACATCCTTAGGTTTTAAAGTGTGATTTCATTCCTTGGGTAACGATTCTGACATAGAATCTTAAACGTCAATTATGTTCCACAAATACCTCTCAATTCCCAATATATAGACCATGCATACAAAAGTTAAAATATAACGAATAGTCATCAATCTTTTAACTCCTATTAGGCATACAAAATAGAGAGTTGAGCAAACACGGACCCCTTGAGAGATACATATCAATAAACAATGTGTTATAAGTGTTTGAATAAAATTGGGCATTTATGTATGTTTAAAGAACTAGTACATGTAATTATCACCGCCAAGAAATGGATATCATGCATCATTTGGTGGTATTTTAAAGTTATCCAGGTAAACGTGATGAGTTTTTTTTTTTTCAACAGATACGATGAGGTAATTTGATTTACCGATACTTATACCAATGTGTTAAAGCCCAGAAAAAATCTACATATTTATATTGTTGATAAGCAGACCTAATTCTGACTATGTAACAATAAAATCAATTTTCATATTCAATACTTATGTAAACTTTGTATTCAGGAAAAAAAAGAAAATTTAAACAAGACAAGATAAAATATAATAAGTTCAGGGTTCTACATAGATTATTTTAATATCAGTGTAAGATTCGAATACATTTAATTGAAACGAAATTAAGGTGTAATTGGAATTGCAGTCGAATTCGCAATCTATTTAATCAAATTATAATTACTTTAATAAAAATGTTTCAATATGAAATGCTTCAAATTACTCGAATGGTTGCAATTAATTACCTTCAATTGCTATCACACTTTTCAATCCCTACCAATAATAGACACTTAGAGTAATTAAAGATAGTACAACACACATAAATTCATGGCTAAAAATATCCCTTACTGTCCATATGAAAAATTAAACTTAAAATCCATTCATAACTACGCACAATACAACGATGAAGGCAGCATTTTTCACTTACATTTCTTTGTGTGTTGTTTTCCATCACATTCGGGGGTTTTCTATTCGTATCTAGATGTCACTAGGTATAAGTAAAAATCCAAAATGTTTAAGTTATACATGATTCACAAGGCCCTAGCACATGAATATCCGTCTATGTTAAATGCCTATGGTTTGACATAACATTGGAATAGAGAATCGACACTGAGACCTTCTGGTTGAAAATCAAACGCACTATCCACCGGCGAATTACTGCAACCATTAAATTATATTTAATCCCTCTCTTTCTTCTTAACTCACCAGCATATATTCTTTAATTTAGTATGAAAATATATTTTAGAAAAATATGGCACACCAACAGACGAATGTTTATCCAGAGACAGCTATCACAAATATTACAAAAGGTTCCGACAAAAAAGAAGATCTAATGCTCATAATGACAGCCAATTCCAAATGGGATCATTTTTTTCTTTCTGCTCCAATGTCAATATCTGTGCTTGGGGAGTTGCTTCTGGTGAATGTTGATAGTGCAATATCTCTGAAACACAGATGTCCTGAAGGTGGTTTTAAGTATTTGAAATACCCAGATTCCTTTCAGGCGTGCCTTGTACAAATAACAAACAGCGGGTGGAATGCATTTAACATGGCTCATAGGAACATGGATGAAATCCGCTTGGGTACAGCTAATGTTGAAACCCATATCAAATATGCAGTACGAATTCTATTGGGGGGCAATGCGAAGGAAGTTGAAAAAATTTTGCCATTGGCCTTATCCAAAGTTTCTGAAATTGCTGACACTTGCAAAACACTAGCAAGTGAAACCGAAAAGAAATTCCTTGATGTTATGTTTCTGACGGAGGAAGTACTCGAGGCAAGTGTTGCAGCCAAAGAACATTATAAAGAAAAGGACGAAGAAACTGAAGGAAACATCCAACGCGTTCAGGAACAACACGAGCAATCAAAAAAATTAAAGGAAGAACTTGAGGAGCATTATCAGAGAAAGGAAATAGAATTGAATGTCGCCAAAGAGAGTTTAGAAGCAGCAGTAAAAGATATGCCATCCTCACTAACGTTTGTTGGGGCCTATATAGTTGAGGGAATGGTTGACACATACAAAAGTGCAGCAAGCACTATATCAGCTCAAACAAAAATGGAGATGCTGGGGAAGATGATGCTTGGTCGTCAAAATGCCGAAAAACCTCAGAAAACCGCGGATGATTCCACTCTGAATCTAGTTATTTCACTTATCAAAAGTATTCGGAAACTTTTTGATGGCTTGCAATCAAATATAAATGCAGTGGAGAAAAGTGCTTTAGAAATTAAGCAGCAATTGGTAAAGGAAAAGGACAAGCTCGATGATGATTCATCAGATCTGCATTCAGATTTGGGTGACTGTATTGAGGAAGCAATTGAAGTTTGTTCAGATTTAATTGAATTAATAAATCATGCTACTCACGATGACAAACAAGCTGGCAAAATCAAGAAAAGTTACGACAAGCTCAACAACAGAGTACGAAGAATAGAGGCTAAAATAAAAAGGAAGCATGCGTACCCGATTGAGTCTACATCTTTTACGCCTGATACAACACACAGTTCTTCACTAATTGGGTGTATGTCTGAAGAAGCTCAATTCAAAGTTGAAATGGCAAAGCAAAGTTACGATGATGCTAGACGCACGCATGAGAAAAAATACGAGGAACTAAGAAAAGAGAGTGAAATATTTAGGCAAACATTGGTCGATTTGAAAAGTCTGAAGTTAACGAAAGTTAATTTTGATGACATTCAAAAAAATCTTCGTAAAGGGGTTCGAGCTTTGAATAATGTAAAAGAGCAATGGGGAAGACTCTGTGCATTTTTTCAAATGATATGCAATCTCATCAAATGTTGCCTGCATTCATCATTAAAATGTTTTATTGATTATTCCAGTGAGGGAAACGATTTGGTTATACAAGGGGCAAGAATGTCAAGAATTTTCAAAGATTGCATAATTGAGCAAGCTACAGAGGCAAATCGTGTTGCATATGTTGTGCAAAGCATATCGACAGCATATATTGAAATCTCCAGGAAGTATCTGATGGACGGTATTACATCTATTGGAAAGCTTCTCTCACTTGACATAAAAGAAAATTTAGCAGAAATGGAACAACAAAGAGCCCAACTTCACGAACAGATGGAAAAAGCTCAAAGGGCTATTTCAAGTACCATGGAAAAAAATAAAAGAGAATTTGATGAACGGATTGCTGCACGTGTGCAGCGTATTGAAATTGAGGTGGAATCATGTTTACGCCCTATTCCAGAAGAACGTGTCAACGAAATTCGAGCTTCTGTGCAGGATGCGTTCACTACAGACGCTACAGAATTACAAGAAGCCGTGGACGATTATTTTTAGAAATGTATTACTGAAGCACTTTGATTTATTTTAATCGAAGACTAGAAATATGCATTTGACCACACGTTTATTATTTGCAACGGATATCCAAATTTAATTTACATGTTTCCTTTCATAATGTTGTAACGGTTGCTCTCACTTCAGTATCCTTGGACACAGAGAAGAATTGTCAGTTTTGTACAGAAACAGTTTTATAACATCTGAAAATGAATAAAATAGTTGATTTGGTATAGGTGATAGATAATTCAGCATAAATCGTTGTGTAAATATCACTTTGCTATTATCGTTGTATTCTTTTCGTCTTTACAGGAAATGGTTGTTCATCAATTACCCGTGAAATATGTGTTAGATGATCGAGTGTTATGTTCATAAACAGCTAAAAGGGACTGATTCACGATTTCCCCCAAATTTTGTTTTTCGCTTTTAATGATCAAAATTTATTGTCAATGCGTTTTTAAGGTTTGACAAAAAATCGAGGGTATATGTTATGACAAAGGGTCATTATTACTAGAGAGTTTATTATTTGTTGTGTAAACAAAAATTGAGATGTGTTATTTTTTACGAAGTTTGTAAAATAAATGTAAATCGATCTAAGTTTATTATACATATATCAATCATATTTCAAGTATTATGTACGTAAAATGTGTCATTTAAAGTCAAATTTGTGAATGGCCAAAATCAAGATGCTTCAAATTACAAAATCAGCATTTTGACTGGTTTCTTCGTAAACACAAAAAGGCTTGAGTCTTTGTTTACATAACAAGGAGTTGTGGCTAAATTATTGCTCGTTTGGTTTTCAACATTACATGAGTTATATTCTTAATGTTTAACATAAAAAATGATTGGGTTTTTTTTTTTAATAAAGTGAACTAGTTCCTTTATATCTTCTGATATGTGCCCCAAAAGTTGTATTCTAACGTTACTCTAATGTCTGTTCGAATAGTTTGCACAACATGGACTCCTTCCCATCGTTGGATACCAACGACTGATCTCGTCTGTAATGAGTAGAAGACGAGATCAGCCGTGTGTATCCGACTATGACTCCTGCTTTCCCTACTGTAAATTTGGTAAATACTTATATTTTACCTCGTATGTAATTTCTACGATGCGAGCGAATAAAATTAAGTTGAAATTGGTTTTCATTTTGACCAGTATATCATCAATGTATTAAAATGGAAATGGTTTAGAATTTGATATTCAAGTGTCTAAATGCAATGAAAGAATGTTGTAAATTGCATCTTGAAGCAGTAATGAAAAGTGAAAGTAACGAAGCATTCTGTCCAATCATTAAATGACCAGTTAACATTTTTATCATCTAATTATTTCCAACTAGTCCATGCCAGAGTCTTTTGAAATTAGATAACTCTACTCCACATAGTGAAAAAAATTCTCAACCCAAAATTATATTTGAAAACAGTTAAACCAGAATATCAGATGCCAAACTAGCATAACATTAGTGAAAAAAGGTGTACTTTTTGTATTCAAACTAGCATAACATTAGTGCAAAAATTGTACTTTTTACAATTACATGTATATAAATGATCAAAAAAAAGTTTCTATACCCTTTTTATGGCATTAAGTGGGGATTTGATTTCATCTTAATTTTTTTTTGGGGGGGGGGGGGGGGGGCTATTTGAAGAAAGCAAGGACGTTCAGACAGGGTATAAAGATCTTAGCTGGGATATTGTTTGATTGATTGTATCTTGTTTAACGTCTCGCTTGATATTTTTTTTTCATTCATATGGAAACGTCACCAAGACCGGCGAAGGGCTTCAACTTTAGGCCTTTGTTTGGCGCTTACGGCCATTGAGCAGTGAGGGTTCGTTAGCGTGCCACACCTGCTGTGACACGGGACATCCATTTTTAAGGTCATTTCCGAGGACCTGTGACATTCACACCTGATGCAGAGCGTTTGGCGATGAAACTGTCACTACCTGTTTTAACAACTAAGGTCTGTCGCGACCGGGATTCGAACAACGGCCTTCTGCATGTGGGACGAACGCTTTAACCTCTAGGCCACCGCGGCGGTTGCTGGGATGAAATCCGCGGAAAAAATGTGACTTTATAATTGAAATAAGTAATTCACTAAGTAGGCCTATACACATTCAATATCGATTTTATTTTCTTGTAAGTTTTATTTACAACCAAAATAATCACATAACTTCTAAGATCGAATGAAATGCAAATGACCTGCTGTCGTGGAATTTCTTCGACGGAAGAAAAATTCCATTCTAGCATATCAGTCCGATATAACACACATATAATTTCTAACGAAACGGGAAGATGGCCGATCATTTCGCATCAAATGTTAGAAGTCGTGCCGAAAGCGGACAATACAAGCGACTTACACTTACATCAACTGTATCAAAGGCACACGACGATTAAGTTTTCTCTGTCTAAACAAGGTATTTAATTATTTTCTATCAGTGATGCTATAGAGGATATTTTTTTTAATTTTCAGATGTGAGTAAATAACGTTGTTTCCAAAGAAACTTGAAAAGCTGAAATTTAATAATATATCAATAATATGAAAAACGCACACGTGATATAGAACATTACACATTATCGATGTTTCAGTGCGGATCATAGTCATTCGTGTACGGTACGAAGGGTAAAGATAACGAAAATTGATCAATATCATAACTTCTATAAGCAATACAAAATAGAGAGTTGTGAAAACACCGACCCTAGATATACCAGAGGTTGGTGTCTAGGAGGAATAAGCAACCAATATCGACCGGTCACACCCACCGTGAGCCCAATGATGATTGTTGCTACTGATGGTAATGTTCATGGGTATTCTGATTACAATTATGATAGTCTAGTATTAAAGCCACCGCATTTTGATAAGAGTTATGAGATTGATTAATGTTCGTTATCTTCACTGCTAATGTATACGCAAGTATTTGAATGAGTGCATAGAGGAAAACGAATTAGGTGTTGGGTGTTTCCTTCTGCTGAGAGGATGTGAAAAATAGTCATTCAATGGTATTCAGAAGAGACACAGTGCATTTAAAAGTCCTTTATACAATATATATATATATATATATATATATATATATATATATATATATATATATTAGTTACCTTTCTAAAATCACTACATTTAGATACTCTTGAGAGTATTTTATCGTATAGCAAGAGTCTTTTATAAAACCTTACCAATAAATCAATTCATTTTTACATTTTGCAAGATATATATTATACAAAAAATATTTCTTGATTTACTTTATGTAATTTTTACTGATGTTGATAAGCACATAATGTGGCCATATTACAGGGAAAATGGCATGGCAGGAATGCGAGGTGTAGATGTACGGCCCTCAGAGGGTATGATCGCTCATCAGGGGATGCGTGGTCCTATACACCCGATTCTAACTCTGGATTGTCCAGGTGTCCGTATTTGCACTATTCTTAATTTTGTATGTTTATGAGAATTATGAGATTGATCACTGTTCGTTGTTTTCACTGATTTTGGGTGGTAGTCAAAGTCAAGTGGTAGAAAATATAATTGCTTTTAGGTAACATATGTGTATTCTAGAATATATTTTGAATACTTAACAGCCTCGGTATATAATTTTATGAAATAAATATCGTAATGTTGTTTCTAAGTCTTTATTATTTGTATGTGCAATAAAAAGTATATGAATTCAAAGTTGTTATGGTACAGTGTATTGATCAGAGATAAGATTGGAAAAGATTTAAAAATATGATGCCCTTGGAGACAATGTTGAATGTGTTATGATATTGAGAGAAAAGGATTCCCCTACTGAAACTCCTGGCTGTAGGTAAGAAACAATACATGTTCATGAACTATACAGTAAATAATTTTATACCTATGTATATAAAATTATGAACCGAAGAACAGCTAAAAAAATAAATTTAAAAACGAGATGCCATTTTTACAGGAAGAACTCGTATGAAAATGGATCTGCTCGTAAGCATGATAAATGATCTGAGGCATAATTACGTCAATAAAAGTCAGCTGGCATGCATGGGAACAGTATGACCATTGCAAGAGTCAGGAGGAGTGTGGGGAAAATAAACATTTTTTGAAAAAAGCTACATCAGAAAGGTACATTGCAAAATATGACTTACTATAATCTGAGTGAACATGGCATTGATAGTTTTCATGGTTTTGTATAGCATCATGTAATCTGTTATAAATATATTTTATATACTGGTAAATTGAATGTAAAACTGTCTTTCACCAGGGGCGTTCACTCGGACAATACAGAAAGAATGGACGTAATGCGTGCATTAAGAGTTTGAACGGTTCCAAACCTCAGCATTCAAGAGAAAATGTTCAGCTGAAAAAAGGAACATTATATGAGCAAGAAATCGATGTAAGCTACTGACAAACAAGTGTATGTTAAATGGATTTTAACAGCACCATTTAAATTAAGCATTTTGCAAATTCTATGGTCGTTATAACGATCTAGTTTGCCATTACAACCTGTAATTGGGTCAAATGCTGTTTGGTGTGTGTCATACCAATTGTTGTGAATATTTAGGCTACAATTCTGAATAATAGTTTATAAGTTTCATACTTCATCGTTGATGAGCATATATGTTTGTAATGAATGACTTCTTATTCCTAATATAAAAGTAATGCGTGATCGTGATAGATGAATGACTGCATATCTATACAATTTATCGAGTTATGCATATCTGCTGCATATGTCCAACCAAGGATATACTTTTCTATTTTCATCACAGGCCGTACTGTCGAAATGATTGAACTTGGAGTTACGAGAGTGAATGACACATTACAGAAATTTATCAAGCCTGTTGGAAACATTTCCACAAAAGCCGCCAGCGTCCATGACAACCTTTTTGAGGAAGAAGGGGTAAGTGCTACCAACAGCAGATATTTGCATTCGATAAGTTTTCTACTTCTTTTGAACACAATGCACACCATTTTGACCCCCATCCAATTGTTAGTAAATATGTTTTATCATCAAACATTTCAACAGATGCTGTTAGTCGTGCGCATGCTTTTTAAAATATGTTTCACTTACAATTCTGGCAGGAATTTTTTCCTTAAAGGATACTTGAAGAGGGAATCTGAAATGCAATATGCAGGTCATTACTATTGTGCAATTGTATACTAGTAACTCTAAGATTTTACCAAAGCTTGTAGGCAAGGTGAAGATAACGAACAGTGATCAATCTCATAACTCCTACAAGCAATACAAAATAGATAGTTGGGCAAACACGGACCCCTGGACACACCAGAGGTGGGATCAGGTGCCTAGGAGGAGTAAGCATCCCTTGTTGACCGGTCACAACCGCCGTGAGCCCCATATTTCCACAATGTTACATCTGGCTATCATATACAGTCCAGTATTTCATACAGAGTATATCTACAGAAAAAAATCAAAGTCTTTACAAGTTTTGGTTCATGAAGATGTCATTTCTGATTTTATGGATAATAAAATTGTTGCATCATATTTGAATTATTGTCACTTACAACTAGATTATAAGAGGAATGGTAAAGATGATACAGAAAACTTGTTGGTGGAGAAGATCAATGGTAGAAATATTTGCAGTGTTCTGTTACTTCTAAAAGAAATCAAGATTTATTTCCCCTGAGAACTGTTCTTTTTTTTTTTCTTCTTTTTTTTTTTTTTTTTTTTTTTTTTTTTTTTTTTTAGATCTTTGGGTATTGTTATCTCTGTTAATTAGATTCATCTCCAATATGATGTATCATTGGTAAATATACACTTCGTATTTCGAAATCAAAATTATGTATAAATTCTGTCAATAAACTACATGTACGTATTTCATTTTATTCATATTTTCAAAGGAAGTGCAGTGAAAATGGTGGTACTTTCGAAAAAGAAATATATATGATGTTTTACAACACTAATATAATTTTATATTGTCAAATAGAATATTTAGCACACTTATTTTGCTTTTAAGTAAAAAGAAAATAAATCAGATATACAAATTGTATGAAAAAAATAATTCTCATAAAAGGCCAGCAGTATAGATAAAAAAAAATGCTTTTACTCAATTTTAATATTCATACTTAAATAATGCTTATTTTGCAACGTACAAAAAGATTTTGCTTAGTCTGTAGAGGGTTTCTTAGCACTTGCATAAAATAAGGAATCTATAATAATATATGAAATATCATCAATGTATCTACATGTTGAGTTGAAGGTCTCAGGAATATATTTCATCATATCGTATAGAAGGTTATTAAGTTTGGCATTGTCCAGGGGTCCGTGTTTGCCCAACTATCTAATTTGTATTGCTTGTGGGAGTTATGAGATTGATCACTGTTCGTTATCTTCACCTTGCATTGAAAGAGTATAAAAATGGTTAGCTAATACAGGTACACAATATGTGTCGATAGGAATTTCAACAGACTGGTGTAAGGTCTGATCTACAAACTCTCATATGTATTGTCATGTGGAACTCCCGATTGTTTTCTATCATAATCAGATCATTGCGTAGAATCAGAATGTCTTCGATAAAAACATGTTTTAATAACTAACTAAAAGATGTAGTTATCCCACAATTTCAAAAGTGGGACACCCTTTGTCTATTCTCTAAGAAAACATAGGCATTGAGTGTAACAAAACCGTACTTTTTGCAATTATTCATTAAAATTTATTAAGAAATCTTTGAAACTTTTGAAAATCCACATTCGAATGATATCACGTTTAGAATATGCTGTGGAACAGTACACATCTGATACTTCTCCTTCACGACAACTAGCACTATCCGTGTGAAGAAAAAATACAAAGACTAAGTGAAACATTTCCTTAATCCATTAATTAGTTTCTTGAAATCATAAAACAAGTGAAG